>NC_087249.1:38439400-38739400 GCF_037042905.1 Lytechinus pictus
AAGGGGAAAATCACCCTGACGAAAAGGTAGTTGTAAAAATAACATATAAAATCTTTAAAAAAAATATTAAGATTAAGAAAATTATTAGAATTTCAAATTTTCAAAAGTTTGTGAAGAACAATTATTATATTATATCTTTCCGGATCGAACTAAAATGATTTGTCTATTAATATTATACTGAAGGTACATGAAAAACAATTTTTCAATTTTCGGAGAAAATGACAATTCATTGATTGTTTACCATACGTTACGTGGGAAAGCTGCTTGCATATGACGTCACAAATAAAAAAATAACATTGTAAATGACTTGTCTAACCTTTTATGGATTTACCTCAAGCTTCGACATTTCTTTTATTATTTATTTCTGCTACTTTCGCAATAAACTTTTTGTCAAGGTGAACTTCCTCCTTTAACTATAAAACTGGCCTTTTTTTACTAGGACCTCATGATACAGCATGGACCTATAGGTCAATGGTAGTATATGTTTAGCCAAAGCGATATCAACACATATACCATTAGATTAGAATTTATTTAGATCGAGGGCAAATCTTTTTAGGTTTGGGTTTTTATTATTCATCAATATTCAGTATGTACTCGATACCTGTAATAATTCGCTGCTCTCACCCCAATGTTTCAATCCAATTCTCTCATTTATGTTCAGAACAAATTTTATTCCATACCTGCTATATTTCGCTGCACCCATCTCAAAGCTTCGACCTGATCAAGCATTCCGAAATTTCCTCTTGCCTCTTCACCTCCTTTAAACAAAAGTTAACAAAATTTTACAGAATAACAGAAAAAAAGCAAATTATTAAAACTAGAATAAAGATGTATTTAAAACAATTAAAAATGAATAATGTGTGTTGCATTAAAAAAAAAACAGTTATACACAGTAAAATCGCGGTTTAGAATTTGATGTAACGCTGCTTAATTGATTGAAGATTAAATGTAAAAAAACTAAACTTTGTTGTTTGAGACTTGTATAAACTTTTAATACATTCTGTAAAGTTATATAGTAAACAGCGTTGTATTAAAATATCAAATACCGTTTTAATGTATACTGTATAGCGCTGGAATGTAATTTTTTTTTACACATTAGCAGATAGTAAACGGATTTTGCCAACCGAATAGATCATTTTCAAAAAACGAGGTAATTGAATACTGTAAAAAAAAATAGCTGTTTGAAATAATACTCTGTTTAAGCCCATCACATTAACTTTTCTTTAAACTTCAATATGAGCTGTTTAAACTTTAAAAGAAGTTGGTTAAACTTTTAAAGTGTAGTATGGCCCTATATTGGGCTATTGTGTGTCATTCTTAATAGATGACATATCCGAGCAGTGATGGGGGTAGGATAAGTTAATTCACGTATCCGCCAATATTTGGATCATGACTAATTCAATCAGGTAAAGGTAGAATGAGGTATTCCGTTGGCCAAAAATATATAAGACATCAATCAACTCATGAAAAAATATAGGTTTATTATAGAACGAGGAATAGCATAAGTCAATTGTTAATTGTTTCATTCTAGTACGCAGGAAGCAAATCGAATATAGCGGTGATTTTATTTCATTGATTTTAAGGAATTCTACGCTTATGCCAAAGAGAATGATATCGTGATAATCACTGTCATGAATGTAGGAAATATTTAGAGATATCCTTAAACTATCATTTAATTCTATAAACCAAGGGGGCTATGCAGGATATTTTTAAGAAGAAGGGGCCGGGAGAGACATGACGACTGGAAGATTATATTCTCTCTCAATCGCATTATAGGCATTCTGGAGAGTTAAACGGCCCAGAACTCTTCTTTATATACTCCTCTTTTCCCCTTTATCGTTTTTCTTTTCTTCATACCGCCATGCACTATTTGAAAAATAATAAGGGCGCCCCCCCCCCCGACAGTGGCACCGCCCCTGTTGGTTACCGTTCTTCCTGATTATAAATTGGTTTTACTGCAGGAGCGGAAATTATGATAGTAACAGTAATAATAATAATAATGATAATAGTAGTAATCAATGATGATGGTGATGATGAAGATGATGATGATGGTGATTATTATTATTATTATATACTATTATTATTATGACTATTATCATTATTATCTTCATCATTATCATCATCAGAATAAAAACCAGTTGAGTGAACTATTATACTAACTTGTTGAGAATCGTGAGAATATTCCCACCCTGTAATTGACTGTGACAACGATGACGTCACCGACCGCCACCAAGGGAACGCCATAATACATATAAGTCATAGCGGAGCCTGTAACGAAGGTCCCTCCGTGGATGTAAACCAGAACTGCGGCATTGTTGGGCTAAAAGTTCAAAGAATTAGGAATTAAAATATTAGATACTATACCAAGTTATTATCTGAAGTACGGATTATGTTTGAATGTATTACGAGATTAGCTTTGTTTGTTTTTTATTTTAATTTCGTTGCAAGCAGTTCAGTTAAAAAATAACAATGTACAGTCTAGATATCGCATATATCATTTGGAAGCGTTGTTGCTCCTAAACTTATTAGGATGAAAAGGAAACTATTACACTGTCATATCAATATAGAATATGACTATACTTTTTAAATCATCCACACGAATAGATTGCATATCCTTGATCTAACAACTATACTGGACATTTAATTAAGGGTGACTTTGACTGAAATGAGATTACCAATTTGATAACTCAGCGACTTCACTGAGCGAAACAAACAAAAATAGATGGAGAAGGCAAAGTGGGGATAAAGAGCAAATTGGACAGTAAAAAGCAGACTACCGTATTTTTTTTCATAAAATGTTCTCCTGGGCCCCGTCTTACAAAGAGATGCGATTGATCCAATCAACCACAACTATAATACTCTCTAAAAACGAATCAGTCAAAAATGACTAGTTAATAGGGTCAGCTGGGTGCAACTGTTATTCTAGTCACACTAGACTAATTTCTAGTCGTATTTTACTAGAACAGAGTTATTTTAAACTAGAATATATGTCAGAAATGTGATTGTCATATCAGTTGCACCTAGCTGACTACTGGCCTAGTCAGTTTAACTGATTTGTTTTAAGAGTGTATGGAAAGCCAGCAACGTCAACATCTATTATGCTTGCTGGTTCAAAATATTTTCTAATATTCATACATTCAATGTTTTCTTGAAAATTCAGTGTGATTCTCTTTTTGTTTACAAAGGACATTATAATACTTATATATATATATATGGACTTCCATAGAATTGAGGTTGATCGGATTAATCGTAACTCTTTGTAAGACGGGACCCTGGTCATTGTTTATTACGTCACCAGAATTCATACCATTTCTATTTTGATGAATATGTATTTATCAAGATTATCAATAAAGCAAATTGAGTGACCGAAAGCAGGAAACTCAATTTGGAAACGAACTGTGTGTACGCATGACAAAATAATTGTTTTGGGAATATTCAATGGGATAGCGGCTGCCAAAGCAGGTGGGAAGGAATTCAATAACATATCCGTTTTAAATTCGGAAACTTCCATTAAACGGTCAAGGTATTAACTCACTCTCTATGTCACTTAAAACACTGTAAAACGTTGTTTGCCATTTTAAGCACTTTGCTTAAGGCTGTCACTCTATTATTCAAAGTCTTGAACAAGTTTTTTTTTTTTTTAATAGAAATAAACAATTTCTAAAAAGTTTAGACAGTTGTTAAAAAGTCTAAACAACTTTTTGTTAGAGTTACGGGCTCAACATGCAAGTAAGGACCAAAATCAATGAGTAAATAAATACATAGATTCCTAGATATATATTTGTTATCTACTTTTATCCAATATAGATAATTAATAAACATCCCAGAAGGAAAGACCAGTAAGACCAGTAAGAATTTTTACTGGTTTCCAGTAGAATTTTACTGGTCTTACTGGTTTTTCCTTCTGGGTTGTTATCATTCTTATTACTGTTATCAAGTTGTTATTGCTATTGTAATTATTATTATTAATATCATCATAATTATCAAGTATTAACATTTTCATTAAAATAATTACCTCCTTTAATTACCCAGAAGGAAAAACCAGTAAGACCAGTAAATTTTTTTACTGGTTTCCAGTAGAATTTTACTGGTTTCCAGTATATTTTTACTGGGCCAGTTGATTTTTAACTGGACCAGTAAAAATCAACTGGAGACCAGTTCCAACAATTGCATTCCAGTTGAAGCAATTAGTAATACCAGTTAAATTGTTTTTCATCAAACTGGTGTTTCTGGTCCAATAAATGGTTTCCAGTAGATTTTTACTGGTTTCCAGTATATGTTTACTGGACCAGTTGAATTTTATCTGGACCAGTAAAAATCAACTGGAGACCAGTTCAAACAATTGCATTCCAGTTGAAGCAAAGTAGTAATACCAGTTAAATTGTTTTTCATCAAACTGGTGTTACTGGTCCAATAAATAATGACTTTATTTCAAGTCAGATCATTTGACGAATTATGGAAAATGAATCTTGCAATTCAGAGAAAGTTATTATGATTCGTTATCATTGTTATCATTTGTTCTTATAATTATAATTATCATAATTATTATTATTATGATTATTGTTATCATTCTTATTACTGTTATCATTGTTATCGATATTGTAATTATTATTATTAATTATCATAATTATCAAGTATTAACATTATCATTAAAATAGTAAATTCCTTTAATTATGATTAAGATCAAAGCAAGATATATTCCTCTGATATAGTCAACTGGTCTAAAGTAATTCATTGTTTGAAATTGAACTGGTCAAGACCAGTAATACCGGTAATTCTGATGATGCTGATCACGTGGTTTACCTCATTTGCATATTTCCTATTTTGAACAGAAAAATCAGGATTTAGAATGGAATATCCTTGCAATGGCACTCATTGTTGTTTAAAAACTTTCCAAATAAGTGTGTGAACTAATTTACAATGAAAGTGTGTAATTTCATATATCACATTTAAAATAACAGCAGAAAAATTAATTTACTAACCATCTTTTCCTTCACATTTCACTGACCATGGTATATAACAAACCAAATGCATGTAATAAATTGATCCAGTAAGACCAGTACGAGGACCAGTTAGACCAGTTCGAAGACCAGTCAGACCAGTAGAAAATACCAGTAAAGACCAGCTTAATCGGAGACCAGTATGAAGACCAGTGAGACCAGCAACAACCACCAGAAACAAGACCAGTATGAAATTCCAGTAATTCAAGACCAGTTTAATTTTTAACTGGACCAGTAAAATTTTAACTGGACCAGTATGACCAGTTAGACCAGTAAACCGATGTTCCAATTTCCAGAGTTACCAGTTAAAATTCTACTGGTCTAACTGGTCCAGTGGAACTGGTTTTTCCTTCTGGGATAAAAATGCAACTGATATGTACTTAGAATGGGGGATCTTACCTTAGGACTAGGTGTATAGAGTGACAGGCTTAACATATGCAAGTAAGGACCAAACTCATTGAGTAAACAAATATATAAATTCCTAGATATATATTTGTCTACTTTTATCCGATATAGATAATTAATAAACGTAAAAATACAACTATAACAGATACTAAAAATGGGGCACTTACCTTAGGACTCGGTGTATACACGTTGAGATAAAGACAGTCCTCATCAACGATAGGATAGTTGTTGTAGATTGGTTGCATACATGCTGGTTTAAACGTCTTAGTATCTAAGATGTGTTGCCATGATGCCTTGGGAGTGGGTGGACTGAAACGCACAGGTGGTTCGGCAAACGGGACACCCTGAATACAGTATCGCAGAGTTTTTCAAGAAGCAAACTTTTATTCAAATTTGGTATACTAAATTGTTATCGGAAAGGGGCAGGAATGCATGACGCCAGGGTATTTTGGTGTGGATATCACGTAGTGTACGTACCTTCATTGCGCAGGGTAATACTAACTTCTTTATTCCCCTTTCTCCCCCTTCCCCTCCTCGTATTTTACTACTATAAAAAAAACAAGAGACAGTGGCCGCATTGAATTGCTCCAAACGCGATTCTATACAATTTTTAGGGGCTAATCGGGGCTTGATAAATGTGTGATTATGGTCATTTCAAAACAAGGAAATGGCCTACTCCTGTGATAGGGTATAAGACGATTAAAGCAACTGGATATGAATATATCAGCCCGTCTGTCCGGGCCCGTGATTTGATAGCTTACACTGTTATGCAAGGGAGTGTAGCGACCGAGCAACAAAGCACTGAGCATGCTGATGAGCGATTGTTAGCCCCACGTAGAATATAGTGCCTGCATTGCCCCTTTGGAGCCGCCCTATACATTTTCTGTGTCATTCATTTAAGATCGAATGTCGTACGTGTATTTCTTCCTTCATCTCTCAGTGGACCTGACAAAATGAAGATGAATCGTAAAATTTCGACCCACTTTCGAAACATTAAAGTTAATCGAGAAAGTCTTTTTTTTAAATGGTGATTTTTTTTTATCAAATCATTAAATGAACCGTTCCGCACCGGCCCACAAATTAATGTCCTAAGAAAGAGGAGTTTACAACCCTAACTTTCAAGTCAGATGATATAGTTATTATATTTGTGTACAATTAGTGCTTACAAGTTTTCTAATCAGAAACCATTGACATTAGTGATACAAAAGGTAGGCAATTTTAAGCCAACGTGCATTCATTAATATTGTAATGTTTTATATAGCTTTAATCATGTTTATGAATTAAGGTATAATATTCGAACAATAGTAAAACAAAAAGTTAATTCAGGAATATTAATTTATTCTTATCACATAAAGGCTCATAATATGCACTTTGTTCCTTTAACCGTTTTACAAAAATATATCGATAATTAATTATTCACCGAAATGTACTTACGAGATAAATATTGACCGTCTTTCTAATACCGAAGTGGTCAAAATGGGTCGTATTCCCCTCGATCGTTCCTTCAGCTAGCTTGACCAAGGGGTGCGCCAATGTCTCTATAATTGAGACCGATCCGAACAGAAAGATTAAGATAAAGAAATCCATCTCACAAGCGCTTGTTCATGATTAAAAAAAAAAGACTCCCGAACTACAGTGTAGCAGATCAGAAGAGTTACTGATGTAAAAATTAATGAGTGATAATCGAGAGAGAGAGGGAGAGAGAACTGTTCCGTTACACGCGATCCTCACGATTTAATTCCCCCGACAGCTGTGTAGTGTATGTCAGCCTCTTTCACGATCATGACTAGTTAGTCCCATTATAACTATATCATATCCTATATTGTTCTTGATCGTCCTCGTAACTCTCAATGAACTTTTTCCCTCTCAGTCAAGGTGAGGGGCGCGTGTAAGCATTATTTGCTCCTCCTCGCGATCTCTCGACTCGTCTGTGTGTGTATGTTTATTTTGTCTGTTTATTTTTTTGAGGGGGGGGGGGGTTAGTGAACCCCATCAGGAAATTGAACATACTTAGTGTTCAAATTCTGCCTAATTTGAAATATTTAATTGTTATTGTGTTCATACAACACATTTCATTCTTCATCAAACCATACTTTCATTCTGTCATTCTATCATGCTATTAATTCATGCCTCATTATCTCAACTGCTGTTTCCATCTCCGTTCATAAGCTCACTATCATCATGTTTCCACCCCAGACCAGTTGTGTAAATATTGACCATGCTGTATTACCCCCACCATGAACAACCCCTTGTTCAACTCCATCTGTTTACACTTTCCTTATCACTTTGCCTTCCTCCGAATATTATGTAACTTTGTACAGTGAATTATATATTGTAGTTTTAGTATAGAGAACAAAGTCAGTTGTGAATGTAACTCCAAGCCAAGCAGACATGCCTAGTTATTGAGTAGAGATTGAGACCGAGTATGAGTTCAAGTGTGTATTAGAGTTAGGATACACATACACAAAATTGGCGACGAGGATAAAAAAAACCTGAAAAGGCAGAGAGAATATGGCTCGACGCGTGGACCTTTCACAGCCAGCACCCTTTGGTGTCCGTTCGGCTAGAGCAGGGACCGGGAGCAGGGATTGCCTGGCCAAAATGGAGACGAGTATTTGAGTACTACCTAGCAGCATCAGGAGTCTCAGCAGATGGTCAGAAGCGGGCCCTTCTACTGCACTGTGCAGGACCAGAAGTTCAAGAGTTATATGAGGATGAGCCTAAGTATGAGACAACGCTGAAGGCTCTGACCAAATATTTTGAGCCCCGGAAGAATGTAGTATTTGAGAGACATGCTTTTCGACAAGCAGTTCAAAGTGATGGAGAGACTGTCGATGAATATTGCACTCGACTACGTGTATCGGCAGCATCATGTGCATTTGGTGAACATACCGATGAACATATACGTGACCAAATTGTGGATAAATGTACATCTAGCTCACTTCGAAGGAAGCTACTCAGGACAGATGGCCTGAAACTGGATGACTTGCTATCGATAGCAAGAGCAACTGAATCTGCAGACCGGCAGGCTGGAGTGATGGAGGCCTCGGGAAGAACTTCGGAATCTGCGTGTGTGATTAAGGGAGGACCAGTGAGACAGCCTAATCGCAGTGACAGGCAAGGAAGGCAACCAAAAACATCAGAGAGTGTGAACAATCAAGACAATATATGCGGGAACTGTGGAATATTGGGACATCGACCAGGAGATCGAGGATGCATGCCCCGCCCAAAATCGTGAGTGTCTTGTTTGCAAACGGGTAGGTCATTTTGCACGAGTTTGCCGTTCGAAACTGAGGTCTGGTGGTTTGAGTTCGAGACAAGCTCCCATCAACCATGTCAACAACGACGAATTTGCTGGGATTGGGGATGGCGCAAACTTGGCAGCGAAGACGAGTGACAATTATGAATGAGATCTTCAACTCGGATGATGATGTGATGTTCAGCGTGAGAGAGGAGGGGAATGTCCTTCCTAAAAGATCAATTATGGTGAACAATGCAAAGATCGACACCCTTGTTGATTCGGGATCGTCAGTAGACATCATTGATGAGCGTACTTTTAGCTGGATGAGAGGCCGGTGCTCACCACTCCGGTTGACCCCCAGTCGCATGAGATTATACGCGTATGGAAGTCGCAGCCCACTTCCGCTCCTAGGACAATTCTTAGCTAAAGTGTCGACAGCATCATCGTCGACCACGACTCGATTTGTGGTAGTGCGAGGCAACAGCGGATGCGCACTCAGTCGGAAGACATCAACAGAGCTCGGACTGATATGCTTAGCGGGAGGTGCTCAGACACAGGAGCAGCACGTTGATAAGGGGGGATGATCACGAGCTATGGACCGTTGTCCAACGAAAAAGAAATTAATGTTCTCAAGAAGTAACGCAGAGAAAAAGAGGAAGAACTGAGAACATTCATTTCTTTTAACTTATTCCATTAACAGCAAAGCTTGGTTCACATGTGATTTGTTCAAGTAAACTGGAGAAGCTATATGCATGTTGAAAATTTTACGATTGTTGTTATTGCCCTCAAGTATTACAATGCCACAAGGTCTAGCAGAAATTAATTTATAGAATATATGTTCCAGAAAGATTAATTTGTGATAATGTTGATTATGCCCAGAAAGAAAAACCAGTAAGAATTTTTACTGGTTTCCAGTAGAATTTTACTGGTTTCCAGTATATTTTTACTGGGCCAGTTGAGGTTTAACTGGACCAGTAAAAATCAACTGGAGACCAGTTCCAAAAATTGCATTCCAGTTGAAGCAATTAGTAATACCAGTTAAATTGTTTTTCATCAAACTGGTGTTTCTGGTCCAATAAATGGTTTCCAGTAGATTTTTATTGGTTTCCCGTATATGTTTACTGGACCAGTGGATTTTTAACTGGACCAGTAAAAATCAACTGGACCAGTTAAAATCATCTGGAGACCAATTCAAACAATTGCATTCCAGTTGAAGCAAAGTAGTAGTACCAGTTTAATTGTTTTTCATCAAACTGGTGTTACTGGTCCAATAAATAATGACTTTATTTCAAGTCAGATCATTTGACGAATTATGGAAAATGAATCTTGCAATTCAGAAAAAGTTATTATCGTTATCATTGTTATCATCATTCTTCTTATAATTATCATAATTATTAGTATTGTGATTATTATGATCAGTGTTGTTATCATTCTTATTACTGTTATCATTGTTATCGATATTGTAATTATTATTATTAATATTATCATAATCATCAAGTATTAACATTATCATTAAAATAATTATTTCCTCTAATTATGATTAAGATCAAAGCAAGATATATTCCTCTGATATAGTAATGTGGTCTAAAGTAATTCATTGTTTGAAATTGAACTGGTCAAGACCAGTATACCAGTAATTCTGATGATGCTGATCACGTGGTTTACCTCATTTGCATATTTCCTATTTCAAAAAGAAAAATCAGGATTTAGAATGGAATATCCTTGCAATGGCACTCATTGTTGTTTAAAAACTTTCCAAATAAGTGTGTGAACTAATTCACAATGAAAATGTGTAATTTCATAAATCACATTTAAAATAACTGCAGAAAGATTAAATTACTAACCATCTTTTCCATCACATTTCACTGACCATGGTATATACAAAACCAAAGGCATGTAATAAATTGATCCAGTAAGACCAGTACCCCGGGGACCAGTACGAGGACCAGTTCGAGGACCATGCAGTTAGACCAGTAGAAAATACCAGTAAAGACCAGCTTGAATTGGATACCAGTATCCAGTGAGACCAGTAACAACCACCAGAAACAAGACCAGTATAAAATTCCAGTAATTCAAGACCAGTTTAATTTTTAACTAGACCAGTAAAATTTTAACTGGACCAGTATGACCAGTTAGACCAGTAAACCGATGTTCCAATTTCCAGAGTTACCAGTTAAAATTCTACTGGTTTAACTGGTCCAGTGGAACTGTTTTTCCTTCTGGGTGAGTTTATGACTTTGTTAATGAGATCCAGTGATTGAATTTTGTGAGGATCTTTTGATGGTACAAGTTTTATTCCAAACAAGGGAGGGATATTGTGTTCATACAACACATTTCATTCTTCATCAAACCATACTTTCATTCTGTCATTCTATCATGCTATTAATTCATGCCTCATTATCTCAACTACTGTTTCCATCTCCGTTCATAAGCACTATCATCATGTTTCCACCCCAGACCAGTTGTGTAAATATTGACCCCCGGGGGGGGGGGGCACTCGACCAAAAAAGTAGTGGGTATGTGCCGCGGGCGAGACAAAAAACGAGGGCCTTGGAGCGGGCTTCTTGTAAAAAGGAGGGTCCTCGGAACGGGCTTCGGAACTACAAATTTTTGTGAAAACGGGGGTCCTTGGAACGGGTCCCTGCGTGTGAGTGCGTATGCATCCCTATGGAACGTGCATGCAGCTAGCCCAGCGGCACAGGCGCCGGGTGCGCTATCGCAGAGGCGATGGTCGGACAGCGCTCTGCGGCCGCTTTTCACCAAAATTGCGGCTCATTGTAGCAGAACAATGCGACCGGAACGGCGTAGCGGAAAATATGCGAAGCCTTGGAGCGGATTTATTTCTTCTTTTTCTCGATAAGAAGAAAATGCTATGCTTTGGAGCGGCTTTCTTTGTTCTTTTTCTCAATAAGACAAAAAATGATATGCCTTGGAACGGAAATTTGAGTGTAAAAATGGGGGTCCCCTCCGCGGCACATACCCACTATGCATTATATACTGAGTGCCCCCCCCCCCCGGGTATTGACCATGCTGTATTACCCCCACCATGAACAACCCCTTGTTCAACTCCATCTGTTTACACTTTCCTTATCACCCTTCCTCCGAATATTATGTAACTATGTACAGTGAATTATATATTGTAGTTTTAGTATAGAGAATAAAGTCAGTTGTGAATGTAACTCCAAGCCAAGCAGACATGCCTAGTTATTGAGTAGAGATTGAGACCGAGTATGAGTTCAAGAGTGTATTAGAGTTCGGATACACATACACAAAAATTGTGTAGCCAGGTGATGAAATATTATTCAACGAAGTTTGCTTCTCTAGGCTCGCCGAGCAACGTAGAGTTGTTGTCTTCATTCAACACTCCACGTGAAGGAATGCATTTGGTAATAGGTCCATGGGTTCACTAACTTTTGAGCACAACTGTAGATAGATAGGTAGATTGATAGAGAGATAGGTAGGTAGGTAGATAGATAGATACAGTGGCGTAATATGGGGGACACGTGCCCCCACCCCCCCCCCCCCTAAAAAAAAAAAAAAAAAAAAAACGAAGGAAAAAGAGAAAAAGAGAGAAAGGAAGAGAAACGTAATGGGAAAGAAGAAATTATCGTACGTTATAAATGATATATTATATATATTATGTTATATTACATAAGAAATATATTTTCATAACTTTATGAAACATAGTTGGCTCAGGGGCTATGTGTTCATCGTTCCTGGTGCTCGCATTGTCTGTTTAACGAGATATATATCCAGTTTTACTATAAAACATCCCGTTTTCCAAGTCAATATACATGTACATTATGTAGTGACATATTATCAGGGAATTGTGGTTTTCTCCAAAGTACCCATTCCCCTGGGGCAGTAATCTAAATATAACCCAGGTAGTATATTGTTTTATGTCCTCATGAAAGAAAAATATCATTTGAAATACAACTTTTAGGAAAAATGATATTTTAGCCATAATATGTATTGGAGTACATGGAAGAGTAGTTACATCACTATGACATCCCATATGCGGCCAATTTGAAGTCTCCATGGGTATAGTGATTACAAATATTTACAACTTTTAAAAATTCATAACTTTCTTGTTGTTTGTCCAATATTGTTCAAACTTTCACCTATCAACTTGTCTGATTTTTCTTTTCCTTGTAAAAACAAGTTTTTATTTGGGTTGGATTCCCCTTTAAGGTCTTCGTATATATGAAACATTTCCTGTCCGTGATTACGTTCGCATTAGTGGATTGGTGAGATATGTCTGCTCTTCATGAATTCCTAAAATCAGTCCTTAAAATGTCCCTTCTTCTGATTTGAATATCAAAAATTTTCAGCTAGCACTTAGCGCTCGCATCATTTGGTTAATGAAATACGTATGGTCCTAGTTAATTCCTACAAAGAAACCTTAGAATGCCCCACTTCAGGTCTGAATTATCTAAGTTTTCAGCTCGAGCTTCGCGCTCGCATTGTTAAGCGAGACAGGTACCTATCATGATTACACAAATTTGATTATAATGTCCCTTTTTAGGTGTGAATATAAAAAATTTCAGCTCGCGCTTCGCGCTCGCATTATTTGATCAGTGAGATACATATCCGTTTAATGACATATTGTCCTTAAAATGTCTCTATTAGGTCACTCACTCAGTCATTCAAAAAATTTGCTGGTGCCCCCCCCCCCCCCAATGCCGTGACCCGGGTCGCCACTGTGGACATATCAATGACAATTCCTTGCATATCTAAAAACATGATTGCAAAAAAATGCCAAAATATTTCAGTCATCCCCCCCCACCCATCAACACGGATTTACGCCAGTGGATGCGTATGATAATCATGATTGCAATGACTACAAAAAGTGCTTCATGTGTTTAGATGTAATTTTAACAAAATCAGCAAGCGCTTGGCACTCGCATTAGATGACTATATTGAGATATATATACTTTTAATGGATTCCTAAGAAATAGTCCTTAAAAATGTCCGTTGGGGATAATATATACAAAAATGTCAGATCGCGCTTTGCGCTCGCAATATTTGTTTAGCGAGACAGGTACGTATCATGATTACAAAAATTTGCATAAGTACATTGTCCCTTTTTAGGTCTGAATATAAAAATTTTCAGCTCGCGCTTCGCGCTCGCATTATTTCATCAGTGAGATACATCTACATATCCGTTTAATGGCTCAGTCCTTAAAATGTCTCTATTAGGTCAGTATACCTGGCAATTAAACGTGCTTCGCGCGCCCACTAATTAAGTGACTCAAAATTTTTGCTGGTGCCCCTCCCCATGCCGTGACCCACGGTACGTCACTGGTTAGATAGATATATTATATAGATAGAGTAGAAAATGGATGGCTGGATAAATACAATTATAAAAAAATATAACAGATAGATCAATCAACAGATGGGTGGGATAAAGGGTGGCGGAACCAGCCTGGGCAAATTTGTGGTAGGAAAATATGACCTTTTTTTCAAAATGAAATGTGCCCTTTTTCAAAATGAGACACCATATGTGGTGAAGGAAGTATAACAGTTTTTAGTCAGCACATTTATTCTTCTGAAGTTGATTCTCTTTCATTGGATATGTATTTCTTATTATTCAATTCAATTCAATTCAAAGTCTTCTTTATCCGCATAAAAATGCACATACAAATATTAAAAGTATGTTTTCCAATTTACAAAACAAACATATTCAATATATAAAAAATACACTTTAAAACAATCATTCAACAACAAAAAAAAACATCCCGAGGTGGGACCAGGAATTAATATACATGTAGGCACAGAAAGCCAATCAGTTCCTTCAATTCACTTTCAGTTAAACAAGATACATCCCTTTCATCCCTCATTGTAATGAGTTCCCTAATTTGCTCAACCTTGCGATCCACATTAGCTAAGTTGCATTGAACCTTATTCCACTGCCTATTTACCTGTCTAGGGTCCATCATATATTTACTATTCAAGTATTTGATATTCGCTCCAAGCACAGAGAATGAACCAAACTGACACTATAAAGTTATCAGCCTAAAGAGATGACAAGACAAAATTTAAACATCTTCTATGAAACCATAATTTTATGCACATCGTTTTGGCCAAAGAGGGTAAGAACACATTGTGTGTTTGCCAAGGAACTTTCCACACTCTGCGAACAGCTATTCTCCAGTGTCTAAATAAAGCATCCAAAGACGAGTCAAATAGTGCATATAACTGTGTTCCATAAAAACTACAACAAAATTTTTGAAACAAAATATTATGAAATATGTTTCTTATTTATGATTACATAATATACGTATACCCAGAAAAGACATTGTGGGTGAATTGTATTCAATGGAAATTTCTGCCTATATACCTAAAGAGGGCATTGGGTACACATCTCAATGCCCTCACAGGATAGCAAAATTTGACCCACCTACTGTTTGCCCCACTACCCCTTCACTTAAAGACAAAATTAATAAGAGCATTTTTTCTATTATATGTCAAATGTTCCTTCCATTTGATTTGTACCCAAACTGAGAAATCTGTTTTGAAATATATGCACATTCATCACTGAAATAAAAAAATTATATCTCAAAATGAAAGTCAACACCAAAACGAGACTGCCAACTGCACGTAGTTGTAATGTATACATTCGTCATCATTAAACTAAGCATATTATATAATACACCCAAGTTCTATAATTTCGAACTAATGAACTCTGACCTTTGTTACCTTAAAATCTAATCAGATCATTAACACTCTTATGCAGACATAAGCCGGATTCGAAGTTGAACACTGAAAATATTCTTTGGACTGAAGATTATCAATCAAAAGGTTCCATTAATGTGAGAACAACATATTTGAATGTATTAAATGACCTCCGTGTCATTTGACCTTGTGACCCACAGCACTGGCGTACCTAGGATTTTCCAGAAGGGAGGCAAATTTTTTGGAGGATATTTCGTCCGTGAAAAAAATTGACAAGCAAAAAAAAAAAAGGTCTTCAGGTTCAAAAGAGGGGGTACACGTCTGTTTTTATTGCATTTTTACATTACAAATTATTAATTTGGCTTCTCAAAAGGGGGAGGGCACGTCCCCTGTATAAATTGTGACTCGTCAGGGGGGGCAGTCTGCCCCCCCCCCCTGAGGTACGCTAGTGACCCACAGATTCATTTTTTCACTCCCATATGCATACATGAGCCAAGTTTGAAGCTAGACCCTCAAACGGTTCTTTATAGTTATAGGACATTTTGGGATATATACTGACCTCTCTTCACAGATTGATAACCTCTGTGACCTTTATTCTTGTGACCTTCAAATTTCATCAGATCATTGGGTCTTCAATATGCATACATGGTCCAAGTTTGAAGCTGATTAAATAGAGAATGAAAGTGGGATGGACAGACAACTCAAAATACAAAATGCCTCCACCAAACAAACAAAATCAGGCACAGAAATAAGACATGAACGCATCTTTAATCCATGTATTTTTCATAATTTATTACATAATTGTTACAATGTTGCAACACAAAAAAAAACAAAATTGAATATACTTAAGTTTCACTTATAGCATCATTATCAGTAAGGCCACATGCAATACTGATACAGAGTTCAACAAAATGAGTTTGTAACTACATGGCGGGTAAACTGAGTACGAACTGAGTATAACAAAAATTACACCTCGAAAATTGCCAATTTAAACATTACATATGTCCTGAAGAAGTAATTGCCATCGACTTGTATAAATGGCGAGATGCATATACGCCATAATAATGTTATTATGTCTACTTGGCGAGATAACGTATCTCGACAAGACAACATACAAAGAGGTGTATGTCAACTTGGCTTGACACGTTATCTTACAAAGTTGACATACAGATTTTCGCATGTTTGTTCACTATCCCCATATTTTTCTTCGGAAGAAGTGCTATTTCACACAAGACAATATAAAAACCATAATTTCTTGTACAAGATGGAACAGAATGGTCAGAGGTTATTGAATTTTGGCCACACCGCGTAAACATTGGAAAGTTGTAAAACAGAAAAATATGGAAGAATGTACTTAGACATGAAAAATGTGACATAAAGTTTTCCCTAAAGACTTGAAAATATGTATTAGTTGACTCGTATTCAAAATAACAATTCTGCCAGCAATCAACCATTTATTTTCTGACATGTTAAGTTCCAACATGGATGTTGAAATAAATGTAATAAATATTTCTTCCTCCACTGTATCCACTTTCTAGACAAGTTTACTGACCATGCAATAAAATTAGAATACATACAATCTTGTGAAGTCACAAATTCATATGTAGGTGAATCTGCTCATTCTTGTGACAAAATAAAAATCTTTGATTTACACAATGGCCCGAATTCACAGAGGTGGTTTTTAAAACCATCAGTTGAACCCATGGTTTATGCAGATTTCCTGTATGAATTACGCTTATTTACCGTGTATATTAAAAAAAGTCCAATGTTGATGCGCACTTTTGTCAGTGCACTTGATGCCTGTTGCCATGGTTAAAGTAGAACTATATTGAAAATCGTAAAAATGGAGAATCATATATCAAATTAAAGGAGAAAATAAGGAGAACACGATGGTGTAAATCATTTATCATGGAGACCGATGGAACTCAGTTAATTGATAGTTTAAAGTTCTCTCTCTGAATGCTTCAAACACGCAGAATTACGTCCGCGAAATTGGGGATTTTTTATGACGTCACTTTCTGTACGAGAGGCGTGATTGGCTCTCCAACGTGAAGCTCCACTTGCATGCAAAACCTGTTGCGAGGGTACGTTTTCTCCACATTGTCACTGAATACTTCGATCCCGAAATGAAAGAAAACCCAGAATTTTATCTAGATTTGGATTTTCAAATTGATGATTATGAAGATGAAGAGAATGATGATGAAGTTTCTAGCTCTAGAAAAACAAAGTGACGTGGATAGAGGTATACATTACGGGAATTACGCCGGTGATTATGAGTAGGACCATTCAACTTGTATGCCGATTCGCTACCAACACATGCAGCTGATAGCTGCTCCGCGGGTCAAATCCATGAAAATGTATTCCATCACGACCACATCCAGACAGAGTCTCTTTCTTCTATCAACAACATAATGAGAATGAAAATAATGATATAACTGTACTTACAAACAAGTGAATATATCCGAACCTAGGCTGAAGGTAAATCAACTCAAGGAATAACAGCAGACGATATGCACCGACGATGAATTTCACGTGGCTGGGAGATTGTCACTCGTTCTGTTAGATAAAATTTCTATCTCATTATTTTGACTAAATTACGAAACTCGGAGAATTAGTATTCTACATAAAAATTAAGTAACACCTGGTACTATATTTTTTGAATTACGATAAAACCTTTTTGAAGCAAAGAAAATGAGGTGAATTAAAATTAGATATAAAAGATCATCCGCCTAGCTCGCATTCGATTGTAAACAATCAGCAAGGCGAGCACATAGAGTTGGATAAAGCTACGCCTTATCCAACTCTATGGGCGAGCAAGCCACTGAACTGAAAATACGTATGTTCAGTTCAGTGGAGCAAGCTGGCCATGTGCTTTTGATTGTTTGTTTACAATCGCATGCGGCTAAGTGGATGATCCTTTATATCTTATTTTAATTTACCTCAATTTCTTTGCTTCAAAAATATCTTATCGTAATTCAAAAAATAGTACCAGGTGTTACTTAATTTTTATGTAGAATACTAATTCTCCGAGTTTCGTAATTTAGTCAAAATAATGAGATATACATTTTATCTAACAGAACGAGTGACAATCTATTCCAGCCACGTGAAATTCATCGTCGGTGCATATCGTCTGCTGCTATTCCTTGAGTTGATTTACCTTCAGCCTAGGTTCGGATATATTCACTTATTTGTAAGTACAGTTATTTTATTATTTTCCTTCTCATTATGTTGTTGATAGAGGAAAGAGACTCTGTCTGGAAGTGGTCATGCTGCATGGAATTCATTTTCATGGATTTGACCCGCGTTGCAGCTAGCAGCTGCATGCGTTGGTAGCGAATCGGCTTGCAAGTTGAATTGTCCAACTCATCATCACCGGCGTAATTCCCTTGATTTACCACCATCCACGTCACTTTGTTTTTCTAGAGTTAGAAACTTTATCATCATTCTCTTCATCTGCATATTCATCAATTTGAAAATCCAAATCTAGATTTCTGGGTTTTCTTTCATTTCACGATCGAAGTATTCAGTGTCAGTGTGGAGAAAACGTACCCTCGCAACAGATTTTGCATGCAAGTGGAGCTTGACATGGGAGAGCCAATCACGCCTCTCGTACAGACAGTGACGTCATCAAATTCGAGTCAATTCAGAGACCGATGCGAGGCATATTTCGGAGAGGCATTTTAGCGCTTTTTAATTGGCGATTTCCACCTTATGTATTATTTTCGTTATTTTTGAATGACCTAATGGTAATCCTCATATCATTACCTCTCCACTGATATATAATAAGGCCATATTCATAATCAATATATTTCTCCTTTAAGTACGCTATTTTATTCATGAGTCCACTGTTTGAAGAGTGGACACATTGATTCAAAATAGGCGTCAATTTGGCACAATGTGACAAAAGTGCGCATCAGCATAATTGGACATTTTTTAATATACGCGGTAAATAAGCGTAATTCATACCGAAAGTCTGCATGAACCACGGGATCAACCGATGGTTTTAAAAAACAACCTTTGTGAATTCGGGCCATTGTTTCACTGACAAGACAGAGGAGGTGTCGTGGTCTTGTGGATATTCTCTTAACTTTAGATCACAAGGTTTGGGGTTCTATTCTTGCTTCGGCACAAACATCCTTTAACAAGACCTTGATCTGACATTCCCATACTCAACCCAGGTGAAGTAAATGGATACCCAAAAGGAATTTATTCCTTGAAATGCTTTTTTAAAAAAGCACCCCATAGGCACTTATGCATAAGGTGGGGGTAATAATATGCATCGCTTAGAAACATTTGTATCAAGCGCACTATAAAGGTACATGAAACCTGCTTACATTTACTTAAAGGTCAAGTCCACCGCATAAAATTGTTGATTTGAATACATAGAGAAAATCAAACAATCTTAATTAATGCTGAAATTTTCATCAAAATTGGACGTAAAATAAAAAAGTTGTGACATTTTGAAGTTTCGCCTATTTTCACAAAACGGTGATATGCAAAACTCAGTGACATGCAAATGGGTCAGTCGATGATGTCCATCACTCCCTATTTCTTTTGTTTTTTATTGTTTGAATTATACAATATTTCATTTTTTACATATTCGACAATAAGGACCAACTTGACTGAACCATATATTATTAAACAATGCTAATTCCACATGTTTAGGGAGGAATTGTTGCTTCCTTTGACAATGAGAAAATTAGAATATTTCATATAATAAAATACAAAAGAATTAGTGAGTGAGTGATGTCATCGGTCCACTCATTTGCATACCGACCAGGATGTGCATACCGACCAGGATGTGCATATAACTGTTTTGTGAAATTAAGCGAAACTTTAAAATGTGGTAACTTTCTTATTTTACATCCGAATTTGATGAAATTTTCAGTGTGATGCTTGTTGGATTTTTCTCTTTTTATTCAAATCAACTTTTTGTTGATGTGGACTTGTCCTTTAATTATACAACTTATAAATGTTCAATATTGATAGACAGACTGAACTGTACACTAGGACACATTTTAAGCAGAGGAAATCACAAAACGTAAATAAAAATCACATGGGCATGAAACTGATTTGGGATCAGAATCATAATTGGTTCCTTGCAATAAAGCAAAAGATATCTGCATGTCATAGAGGGGTGGTCCAACCTCAGCGTGTGGGGTTCAAATCCCACTGGAGCTCTCGTGTCCTTTGGCAAGGCATTTATCTACATTTGCCACTCTCTATCAAGGTGTAGTAATTGGTACTTGATAGGGGAAATTCCTTGAATGCTTCAGCACTTGATCAGGGTAGCCATGCAAAAGCCAGTTTACTGTAATGGTATGCAGTGCTTAGAAACACTGTATTATAGCACTTGTTTATTACTTTGACATTATGGCAACTACCATGGTAACAGGGCTCAGCAGCCAATCAGAATCAAGGTTTCCATGGTAGTTGCCATTATGGCAAAGTTACAACAGTTGCAAGTTCTTTATGAAACGGGCCTAGGTCAATAGGATTTTTATATAAACTTGATGGATAGTGTGTTATCATGAATACCAGTTACATTTGGTGACATAACAATTGCGTCTGCGACAATTGCTCTGGGCTTAATTTCGTCTAAGATATATGGTTAGAGTAAGGGTTGCAATAGGGTTTATGTAAGGTTTAGGGTATAGTGTTGAGCCCAGGGTTGTAGTTGGCCATTCGATTAGTATGTGGAATTTAGAGCGGAGCAACTGTCATGGAACGGTTCGATTTAGACAGATGAGGAATGGAATAGACATCAATACTAACATAATGATATAAGCATCTAATGCAGGTCAGAGACGGAAAACCATTGAGACAAGCTGAGAAACACCAGCAAGAAACAGGAATAAAACAATGCCTTAGATACATGTATAATCTATGAATGTTTCGATAAAGGTCATTGCCGACTTCATATAATACCCACTGACATCAGAAATACTAGAGGATTGCCTGACATAGCAACAACAAATGTATGAGAAAAGGTGAGTGTTTCTTATAGCTGTTCGTACAGTTAAGAATGACCTAATGCACAAACGTGGAACATGTTAAGTCGACTATGAAGGGATATATCATTAAGCAAAAGAAGGGGTCACCTGTCACATAAGGTCATATGTAACTTTCTAACAGCTTTGTGAAACACCCACCTGAAATCAAAGCATAGTGGCTAATTTGATATAAAAGGCAGATTAATAGAATAGGAAGTGTGCATTTTGGAATCATAAACAAATCGGGTCTAACTTTCCTGATCACTCATAGTGTATTCCACGATCGATACCCATGTGCAAGAATAATTAAATTCTGAAAAGGAAGTAAAAGCTAGTCATGTCACATCCCTTTCAACTTTGAACACATGTATAAAGACTAAGGATGAAGGCCTTGTGACTCGAAACTACCCGCCTTGACCCAATCCCTGCTCATTATTGCCTGTGCGATCCTCAACAAAGAATGTCAATAAAATCATTCTATAAAGCTCATTTTAACTTGTTAGACAACTTAATGTAGTCTATCTACCAGTTCTCCACATCGCATCTCTCTTTTATGACTCGTATAAGATCAGGTCGAGGTATTTGTTCCTGCATTAGAGAAGAGAAGAAAAAGAAAGATCAAATATTACTTGTATGGCGTATATCATAATGATAAAATGAAGTCTATGGGGTTTAGGGAGATTTTTTTTAAAGAAAGAAAAAAGAACAGAAGTAAATTCATAAAATTTTTTGTAATCGATTTTCACTTGATTGCTCTCAGCGAATCAGATGTAAGGATTTGCAGGAGCCTGTAACAATAGTTGGTGAAGATTACTATTTGTTCAATGAAAATCTCCAAGAAAGAAGAAAAGCCTTAGAACATGTAAACATCATTAATTAATAATTTACTCATACATACTCAATATTATAAACCTCTTTCTGTATAGTCATATGATATTGTACCAAACATCATGGAATTCTATTTTATTAATGCAACTTTTAAGGATAATTTACAATGTAAATGAATCTATATCAAAGCCTCCAGGTCTCAAACGATGCCCTTTTTGTTTATAAACCTAAATAAATAAATGAATAAATAAATAAATAAAATGAATTATAATACAAGTGGAATACCTCTGGCAGTCTCACCTGCATTATGATATTCAAAATAGCAGCAGTGCTGACTTTGAAAACAATTCTATGTAAGATGAATAATTTTTTTCAAAAAGTGCAAGCAATACATTCATTTCATGATAAAGTCAAATAAATTCAATGACCTAAAATGACACTTGACCTTGACTAAGAAGCTTTTTTTTTTCATTTCATATCATTTGTGATATTAAAGAGACTAGAAGATCAGAAATAGTAGATGTAAATACAAGTACCATGACATCAATCATTATATAAATATCAAAAAGAATTAACAGTTTTAATTATCTTTTAACCCATTTGAGACTCAGCCTGCCTATATGCAGGCAGGGTCTATGTGATACATGTGTGATAGCATTACGAGCTAGTATCCAATGTGTTATGATTGTGAATTTTAAAAACATCTTTAATGGGTATAGATTTACCTCGGCCCTTGTTGCAGAATTTCTAAGAGTGACGACACCATCCTTGAGTTCTTGTTCACCTATGACAGCTAATAGAGGTATACTGTACTTCTCAGCCTGTTGATACTGATCTAACATCTTAGGGTTCTTCTTGTATGACATCTCAGCCTACAACAATGAGAAAAAAATTGAAAAAATATACATTAACAAAAAATGCCGTCCCCCCCATCCGACCAAAAGAGAAATTAATCCCACTTTTTGTGCTGGAAATCCTTTATAAATTTATCAACCTAACATTCAATGGGGAACATTACTCTACAGATAGAGGGAACAGCCATGGACATATATCCCACATATTCCAATCTTTTCATAGGGAAACTCAATTCCTTGCAAATCTCCCAAAAAGGGATGCCCCAGATCAATTTGATTAGCTCTAAGACATACTGAACAATATACACTCCACAATAAAATTCTCTTTTGACTCATAAAACCACATACATTTTCTTAATGTCTCTCCTACTGAAGCAGAAATCTACACCAAACCCACTGACCCCACGCATGTCTCCTACCAACATCATGCTATCCCAAATACTCCTCCAAAGGAATTGAATATACATAGCCAGGTATAAAGAGTTGAGAGAATATGTTCAACTAAAGGAAAACAGATCCCCACCTACTTTGGGGAAAAAATATTTAACCCCAACATCATCCAAGAGCAAATCAAATGGGCCCATGAACATTCATAGAAGACCAACCTTGATATCAGCTGACCATAGTTCATTACACAATTTCATTCTCATTACCATCACCACCAACACCATTATCATTTATCATCATCATCATCACAATCAACATCACTATCAACATCACCACCATCATCATCACCATGACAATCATCACCATCATCATCATCATCGTCATCATCATCACAATCACCATCATTATCATCACCACCAACACCATCATATCATCACCATCACCATCATCACCATCACCATCATCATCATCACCATCATCATCATAATCATCATCATCATCACCATCATCATCACCATCATCATCATAATAGACTAACCTTGATATCAGCAGACCATAGTTCATTACATAGTTTCATTCTCTCTTCAAGCATGTTGGGTTGAGCTGAAGCGACCAGGACCTGAGTCTCAATCGTCCTCACAACGTCCTCCGAGAGTTGAGCCTTGGCTTCCATTATGGAGAACACTCTCTCGATACCGATACTAACGCCAACACAAGGTACCTGATGGCAAATAGGCAAATGATAAAGGAAAAATCTAATATATCAATCTGTTTATATTTCTTTGCTTTTGGGAAGGCATTTATCCACACTTTGCCACTCTCCACTCAGGTACTAAGTGTGTAATGAGAAGGATGCAAAAGCCTATGTAATGTGTTTAGCAAATTGATTTTAGCAACTCTTGTTGGTATGCTTCACAAGGTATGGAGACAGTGCATGCAGGGTACGATGAACGAGATAAAGATATATCTGCAAAAATAAGAAAATGCTTACAAACCTTTTTGTTCTTGGCATCGAACATGCCCACAAGGTTGTCATAGCGACCACCACCAGCGACAGAGCCGACGCCCACCTGCTCCCCCGTCTTGGTCGGTAAGCACTCCGCCCCCTTGAGCACGGCTTCATATATCACACCTGTGTAATAATCCAATCCTCTCGCTAAGCTCATGTCGAATGATACCTAAAAAATATAAAATATAGGTGAATAGTTTGACAGCCTTATAATCACTTGCGTCTACTTGTAATAGATAGTCCACTATCAATCTGGGACCCGTTTCCCAAATACTCGTTACAATAGCATTAGAACAGTGTCTATAACAAATCAGCCAATCAGATTGAAGGATTTCAGTAGCTTTTAACGGTTACTGTAAATTTATTCTCATGACAAGTTTTATGAAACGGGCCCCTAGTTACTATTATGGTAACTTTGCCATCCAATGGTAACTACCATGGTAATGTTGATCAACAGCCAATCAGAATCAAAGATTCCATGCAAGTTACCATTGGATGGCAAAGTTACCATAATGGTAACTTTTATGCAACAGTGCCCTAGTGGTTTTGGATGTTTAGTTTACACTACACTTGGTCTAATATCCACTTTATAGACAACTTGTCAGAGGTCTTTGCCCTGTCTTTTAGCAGGAATCCCACAATAAAAATGATGTGTCTTTGCATTGCAGCTTTCCCCCTTACTTTGTAAATGATGAAGAGTGATTATAGATGATGAAAAGCCACTTGCGGGATTCATACAGGACAAACACGGCTCTGACATTCGACAAGGTAACTTAATCTAATTGTTGGGGAAAAAAATTTGATCAAGCACCTAACAAAAGATATATATGCGCAATATCGCAAAATGAATCCAATAAAACACATCTTTATCAAATATCATCCACATCATAACTGTATAAGGGCATATAATCTAGAAATGTATTGGAATAGCCACAGCATTTGACGGGGGGGGGGGGGGGGGGGGGTCTCCAAACCACACTTAAAAATAGGCTATAGCCTGCCATATTCCTTGATTTGTTTATCTAAATCTTTGGCAAACTCACCAACAACATTCTGCAACATTTCATTGCATTTTAAGCATTCTGAAGAGTGGATTTGGAGCTTTGTTAGGTACAATATTATTATTATTTATTATCATTATTAACCCTAAATAGACTGGGCTATTTCGACCCCTAAGAAGACTGGGGGGGGGAGGCTGATTCAGCCCCCCCCCCTTATGATCTCGGTTGTCGATCACGCGATCACGACCAAAATTGGCACGAGCGTTACCCATGGCATTATCTACAAAACTATAATATCAAATTCTGTGAAAAATCTCATTGCTCATTAACTATGTTAATTTATGCATAAAGTTTGCTCTCATTAGCAAAATAATGCCCCTAAAATGCAAATTATTGTTACACATACTCTTTATATGCATCTGATTAAATTTATTTAAAAAAAATGTCAACATCACATTCATTTTTTTAATGTATTTTATTGTTTTCTACATTTCTTATGTATTTCTCTGTTTTTCGACTTTTTTGTTTTTATTGTTTTTTCAATGGAAATTGTCAGAGACTTTATTTTGACCATAAACAAGATAAAATTAATTGATTTTAAGCAGTAAAAGAAAAAATATGATACATTTTATGAATTTTGACTAAAAACACTATTTCCATTGGATTTGTACACAAATTCATGTTTTTGAGCAATTTTGGGTCTGCATGCACTTACGAAATGTTGTGTAATTTTGGATCGCATACCGGGGGTCACAATTTTGGTCTCAAAAGTTGCGCGAGACTTGAAAGTAAAAAGTCAGCAAGTGACGCGGTAAAAAAAAATTGTGCGGCGGATTTATTATGAAAAATGTCGAGGGGGGGCTGAATCAGCCCCCCCAGCCTTCTTAGGGTTAACTGTTTTAATAAAATTCAATCTGTTTAATCTTACCTTGTCCAGCACACCAAAGATCTCGCAGTACTTGAGTAGTAGCCTCATAGCTTCCAGACCTTGCTTTGCAGACTTGTTATCCTTGAGTGATGATTCATTCAATAGTTTATTAACCAGTTCTTGACCACCTTTGGATAAAGGAAAGGAATAAAACCTGTCTAAAGTGTGGAGGCTTCATTGTACACCATGCAGGAAAATAAAATTACATGGGCGTTTGGAGCAATTTAATGTAGACTCCAAATGCTTAAAAGAACTAAGCCTGAGTCGAATCGATTTTAAAATCGGTGTTCGATCGATGTCATCGAACGCCGATGCAGATTTTGCAAAATCGGTGCATCGAAAAAAAAAAAAAATACGTCGGCCGGCCGATTCATTTGGTTCACACAATCAAACATCAAAATAAACAGTAATATCCGTCTCGACTACTACTTACTTCATTTATATTGCCCCCAAAATGAAACGGATTGTGTAATTATGATGCCTATTCACCATTAATTTGAAGTTTATTTCGATCATAGTTCGAGTCTTACTCGTCTGCACGGCTCGTCTGCTCGTGCCGAGATAATTTATGCACGATGAATTTATGAATGGCCTAGGAAGTCGCCATTGTTCGTGCATGCGCAGTACTGTGCTTTAATCAAATCAGAAAATGGCCGGAAAATGGATGCGATCAACGTATAAAAGTAAATCTTGCTTTCATGAACAATATTAATATCATGACCATAGAACATGATTTAATCGTAATATTTAACAATAATTTGCATATGATAATCATTAATATGAATTTAGAGCTTGATGTGAAACGTTTGTATTTCGTTTCAATTTTCAATGGCGGACATCACATGACAATCGACTTGAGTGAGTGGAATCGCACTTGTCTAAAAAAATAATTACACGTCAGGATTGATTATCGAACATTGTCAACATGTAGAAACTCTTTTGATGATCGTAATATCACCATATAATAATATTTTACATGACACAACAGAGAAAAATTACATTTGATATTTTTTCCCATCAATTTGAAGCTTGTTTGTGCCCAACTTTGGGCTCTGATTTCATGAATGGAAAATATGTCAGACGTCATCGAACGCGCATGCGCATTGTGCTTCTTTTCTCGGAGCGAGCTCGGAGACGTCCAGAGATGGAATAAAAAATAAAAATAATGCCAGTATAATACTATTAATTCTTCCATATGAACATAACATACTTTGCTGACATCGTCAATATTTTTAGTATGGCCATAAAATCTTATTAAATCGTAATTATTTTACATCCAATAATAATTTATATGAAGTTAGAGCTCGATCCGAGACATTCGTATTTATTTCGATCACAAGCTCTTGTGTCTAAAATAAATGGATTATCATTATCAGGATTAAGTCTCGAACATCGTCAGAACTCATATTTTCCAATCTTTCCTCACAATCGTTATATATCAGCATTGAATACCAATTCAAATGACCATCCAGAGAAAATTACGTATTTATTTCCATCAATTTATTTGGAGCTAATTTTGGATCCAACTACCCCGCCAACTACACAATCTCAGGCAAGTTACAGCGCTCTCCCCGCTGTTTGCACTTGTTGGATGGCGCTGGCAAGCATGCCTGTCGTTTCGGGAGAGTGAGTGAACGGGGCTGGTTTGTGCGAGGCTGGACTGCGAATGCTAGTTGACCGAAAATCATTCGGATCGACTCTGCGTGATTCATGTCTTTAATATTGTTTCATTTTAAACTTATATGTTATCATCTGCAAATATCATTGTTGAAGATATTTTGGGAAGAATTCTGCATTGCCCCCGGCCTTTTTTGTGTTTTGTGATCATGGAAAATACAAACGAACTTTGCTCTGTCATCTGCTTTTGCAACGCTCACCCGGCGCGGCCAGCGCAGACCGTCAGTGCATGTAGTGCATGCATAGCGCATGCATCGACGGCCGGCCGGAGCAAAAAAAAATGACTCGATTTTCCCCGCCTTCAAATTTCGATGCATCGATGTTCGATCGAATTAAAGCTGTCGAACACCGGTTTTCAAAATAATCGATATGACTCAGGCTTAAAAAGAACCCTAGAAAATCCTCATTTACTGCAATGTTGAAGCTTGTCCAATGTTGCAGTCTTAGCTACTAGGCTGTGAAAAGTATCCCCAAAAATGAAAAATTAATTTTTTTTGCCAAACACTAAGTTTACTTTGTGGGCATATGTTTTCAGGACCAAACATATGACCACAAAAGAATAAACCGCATAACAAGGGGGTTCCATACTGATTCATTTCTTTGCAAACCTTCAGAAGTTACCTATCTAAAGCATGAGTAAGAAGCCAATAATGAGATTCATACTATAATCAGGGCACGACCCTGGTGCCAGTCTGCCAGACCTTTAAAAGTCGCTGTTGAAAAATAAACCTTTCAAGAATGCCAAAATTAACGAGTCTGCCATGTCCAGTAAAAAATCTTTGGGAAAAGTAAAAAGTCTGAGAAAGGGAAGATGAACGGACAGTCACATGATTCAGCGAGTAATAATTTAAGTGATTGGAGCAGATTGTTAAGGATTGATAGAGTCGATAAATGTGTTGCGAACTGTGAGAGATCAGCCAAAAAAAGAACCATTATCCTACGATTGAAATGAAATCCATATTTTTTATTGTTCGAACTAGACTTGAAATACTCCAAAAATTTGCTTTGCCCAATTTATTGTGGACCTGGCAGTCGCTGTGCAGCGCCAGATAGATGAGGCTCTATCCCTTTAATCGTTGAACGCCAAACAGGGTAGCAGCGACTCCCATCTTTTAACGTCTTTTGGTCTGACACGGCTTGAACCCCTGACCTCCCGGTTGTGAGACGGGGGCTCAACCAGCTGAGCCAACACACCGGTTGGTAGTCAGGTAGCATTTCCTTACCATTTTGTTGGACAAAGACACCAATCTTGTCAGCTGCCACAGGATCAATTCCTTTCTCATCTATCATTTCAGCTCGCACATCTTCCCAGAAAGTCTGATAAAAGATATCAATAAAAAATCAATCCTTATAATGCATTTGAAACTATTCATGTAAATTAAAGTGGAAATTATCTCCAATAGGGACATGTTGACAACCATTACCGGCAGCACAGAGACATTGTTAGTGCTAACGATGAGCAAACAGAGGCTGTTACAACCAGTAATTTTGCAGCAATGCCTGATGTCAAACAACGCGTTATTTACATCTTGGATCACAGTTTTACATCAAAATCTGTCAGATGTTACTGGGCCTATTTTAAAGCTCTTGTCAGTGCTAACAATGCTTATGTGTGATGGATACTGTATTACGAGTATAGCTAGCTTTAGCAGGTTTATCTCAGCTCATCATGATTTTCTTCATCTTCCCTTCTACTGGAATATAGCTTAAATGATATGAATGAGGTTTTAATACCTTGTCGAGCTTGTCTACTGCCGAACACGCCGTCCTAAACTTATCTTCTGGTACACCGCATGCTTCAAACATTCCATCCAATATCTGCCTGTGATTCACCTTCAAAAGAAATCATAACAGTGCAATTCACAAGACGTTGCCAATTTGAAGATCAATGCAAAATGTTAGACTTTGATGATTAGCTTATAGTTTAATTACTTTTGTTACAAGGTAGACAATATATACAAACATGTATAATAAAATAAGCAATTTTTATTTTTTGGTAATAAAAAAAAGCTTTAGAAGAGGACAATGGGGACATAAGATCGCCTGCCCATCTGTTGACAAATTAGTAATGGCACAACTGAATGAAAAATATTGCTTCAACCCCCGTTCCACAAAGAACAAGACCTCTGACAGACTTTCAAAGATTTCTGAGGTCTTTCATAATTCCTGATTGGTCTTTCAGTGATATTCGTGGTCTCCAAAACTTTTTGAAACTGTTCAAAACAGTCTTTCAGGAGAGTGGTCTTTCAGCAGTCTTTCAGCGATCTCTTGATGAACTTTCAAAGTTCTTATTTATAGTCTTTCCATGATCTTTTTAGTTTCTGAAGATTTTTTGTGGAGATCAATGAAAGATCAGTGAAAGGCCAGGACAAGTCCATGGAAAGAATTCTGAAAGATCACTTGTTGCATAAAATATCTCGGAAAGACAATTGCAAGATCTCTATAAGTATCAGTTACTTTTTCTGAGTTCTTTGAAGGGTATTTCAGAGCCATTCCACAGAGCTGACAAATTTCAGTGATCTTGGAGACTGCTTCAAGACCTTGCCAATTTTTGGTCTTTCAAAGGTCTCCCTTCTGTGGAATGGGAGCCATAGATTTTGAAAATCAATAAATTCATTATTTTCAATCAGATTTTGATGAAATTCTCATTACTTTGCTCACTGAATTCTACATTTAATTTTTTTTTATAGATATAATTATTTTCATCCTGGAGTACCCTTTGATCCCTACTAACATTCTATTAAAGGTGTCTACCGAAAAACATAAGACTCTGCAGGGGGTAATCACTGGTTCATCAGGAGAGCATTTCATTAAAAAAAAAATTCTGACAAGTTGTCCGATCTGACAACTTTCCTTGATTTTAATTGGCTAAGAAGATCTGTTACTAAGGTAACTGTCAGATAAAACAGGATTTGTCAAGTAAAACATCCCAAAACGACAAGTCCTCTCATGAATTACTCCCTAGAACGATGCTTCATCAGCCGAATTAACTTCCTTTTTTTATCCCGTTTCAGAGAAGTTAAGAATACACCTACCTTGATAACGAAGTCTCCTAATTTGAGGTTTGTAAGGATCTCATAGACGATCTTTACACACTCGGCATCAGGTATCATGGCATCATACTGACCAGCGATGTCAAAATCCTGAAAATAAAACATGATATAGAGGTTTGTGATTACATGTATCACATGGTATACAAATATTGACTGATCATGAAAGCTATAGTAAAATTGATTGCTCCTAAGAGAGTGTTGCAAGAAAATATTTGCAATCAATTGCAAATATTCTGTTGCAATTTTACAGTTGATTGATCCCTTTAAACTTTAGCAAATCAGATTACACTCCTTGTTTCGTGGAGCAGATTAGCAATCAACCGCAAATTTGCAATTAATTGCACGGCACAGGCTTGATTTCGGAAACAAAAATAGACTTGCAATTGATCGCGAGTTTCTTGCAATGCCCCATAGTGACCTTGAGAATGTAGCTAACTATCAGGAAAACAGAAGGCCTGTAGTATAAAGACCAATGACGGCTAATAGTTCTAAAAGAGCAGTCAATATTTGCTATTATATACTGATAATGTTTTTAGCAGGGCAATAGTAAAATCTATTTCCCTGCTCAATTTATGCCAATTGGTATATAATCAAAACACAGCCTGCATCAGGTATCATGGGGTCATACTAACTCATGGACAAATTTTTTTAGAACTGTGCCACTTCAATGGGGATATTTAGGTATTCATTAAAGTTGGTCTTGTGTAGTTACACGAGAACCCATGCACCCAATTGCTACAATTTTCAAATAACGATCTCTATGACCGTTGACCTTTAACCTTGTGACCCCAAACCATGAGACAGTTGAAGGGACAAAAGTATGTCGAGAGAAAAGAATATGATTAGGCAGAAAGAAAGCATTGGGAAGAGGGGAAAGGGAAGGGAAATGATAAGGAGACGAGAAGAGAAAACATTTGAAACGGGGGGGGGGAGGGAATGAGTGAGAAGTTTATACTTACACATTGGTAGAATTCTCTATATCTTCCTCTAGTCATTGCAGGGTTATCTCTCCTATAAACCTTTGCTATGTGATATCTCTTGATCTTGGCAATCTTATTCATTGCTACATAGCGAGCAAAAGGAACCTGAATCACATAGTTAAGGATTCTAAACGTTAGAAAGGTTTCTGTTAATGATATTCTATACATTCAACATGAAGCATTGTGGTCTCTTGCCTTTGAAATGGAGGCTCAAAGTTTTAAATTTTAACCATTCTTTCAGCAAGTTGATCCACATCATGCTGCACTCAACCCAGGTGAGGTGAATGGGTACCCAGCAGGATTGATTCCTTGATGCAACAAGTGCCTTTAGCAACTAGAGCTAAAGCCAGGATAATATATGGAACACAATTAAATATGCAACTACATAAGATACATTAATTTGCACTTAATAATTATTACTATTATGCAAATCAACAGGCTTAACACAAAATAAAGGGCATATCAATGAATGAGCACCTAAAAGCCCTTCTAACAAATAAATAATATCCATTTCGTTCTAAAAATAGTAAAAAAAATTCTTACTCCTGTTTCCCGAAAATACATGAACAGACTCACTCTTGAGAATCATTACACTCTATAAAGACTGGGCTATTTTGATGCCTAAAACAATGAGAAGAGAGTGGAGGGGCTGATGAAGAGCCCCTACTCCCCCCCAAAAAAAAAATCTCAACCATTATTGCATGGTCTAAATGAAAATTGACACACACACTACCCACAAATAATCTACAAAAGTTGAAGTCAAATTAACATAAAATCTCATAAAAAATGTATTATGCTACTGAATGAAGTCAAAACTCTGCTCAAAGTAAAACTTAATAAAGCCTCAAAACTGGTGATTTGTTCTTTTTACACTCTGGACTGTAAAGATCAAAAGGATACAGTTAGATCGTATCTGAGTGAGAGGAGTTCCCCTCCTTGATCTTTCAGATCGTAGATGAGCTTGGAGTCTTCCCCGTACTTCCCTGTCAGGGTTTCCTTCAGCTCAAAGACAGGTGTGTCGATGGTCTCGGCTCCGTGACGTTTGAAGGTGTCAATGATCACCTTGAAAACACCCTCTCTGATTGCCATCTGCCTGGGTGTGTAATCCCTGGTACCCTGGTTTCACAAAAAATAAAATAAAAAACAAAATGATATCACATATATGTAAATAGCAAGTGGAATCTGATCAGCATTGTATTCTCAATTTCTCAAAGTATGAGATTTTCAGTTTTATGCAAAATGTACACAAATATTTTCCAAAAGCTTAAATATATATTATTTACTTTTATGTAATATATTTTATTTTTCAAAATATGAATAACAAATCTATGTTCATAACAGCAAAATATTTCCTACCTGGTTTAAAAAGTTAAATTTTCCACTCAACCATATAACATCACTCCTACACAATGTCACTTCAATGTCCCAAATCACTTCTATAATGTATATGTCCCAAAGCAAAGAAAAAGTGAATAGTCCAGTACTGTGCAGAATGTTCCCTCCTATACTAAAAGTAGCTCATTCCCTTTATATACAAGTTCATGTGGTATTGTCCACCTGGAATCATTCTAGGGGCATTGCAGCAAGTTGGTCCATTTTAAGGAGGGGGGGGGGGAGCTTTTGGATCCCACTATGAATACCAATACAAGTAAACTGACACACTGGGGGGGTCATTTCATGAAGAGAATTAACAGTGATTTTAAATGTCCAATTTGCTCTCAGCCAATCAGATGCTAGGATTTCTAGAAGCTTATAACAATAATGTAATGAAAATCACTGACTAATTGTTTCATGAAATGCTCCCCAGTTGTCTAGTTCTTAAATCAACGAACTTCTGTGGGGGTAGGTATCACTACCCCCTTATTAAACCTTTTCCCTTTCCTGATCCCACACCCATCAATGCCCATTGTTAACCATCCTTGAATACGGGAAAGGCGGAGTCCGAAACTTCTCTGAATTTCTCAGGCGGGGAGAAACAAGCTTGTATCATTAGGGCCATTCACACTAAAGGAAACTTTCTATCTCATCTTTACTGTTCACACGCAGTGACTGTTCCCACATAGTGAAAAATCACGAGAAATACGAGCAAGAAACCCTCAAAACTTGCAAGACCCTAATATCGACCCAGATAACTTCAAGGAGGTGGATCGACGTGTGTACGCGTATTCACGTATACAGGCATCAATATGATTATGCGCTCTGCATCATGGGATATTAAAAAATAAGATCTGTGTGAGGATAAACATACACAGTGCTCGTCAAATCATCTAAATGATTCTGGAAAAAAAAAACGCAAGGAGAACAGCAAGTTGGATTACAATATATTTTCTGCCACATCCACACACCAAATAATAATTCCCATTTTTTTGCATCGCTATACGAAAATCATTTTTCAAACTTCATTTCTTCCTCAGTGTGTGAACGCCACTATTATTGTTGATAGTAGTTTTGAGTGAACTGGCAGTGATCCAAAATAAAAGGATCAATGTCGGGTCAACATGTAGTAGTGTCATTGACTGACAATAGCCCTAGGCCCCGCAACACAAAGGTTAGCGATTAATCGCAAAATGAAATGGCTTATCAAGATCATCGTTTATAGGTCATAGATATTCCAATCACTTTTCACCTCTCAGACACAACTCATACCAAACAAATGATAATAATTGTAGTAATGACAATGTAGCATACCTGCCAACCTTTGATAATAAAAAATCAGTATCAAAGTTCCGTCGGCGCCGAGCGGGTGTCCGGTCCGGCCCGCTCCAACGGTAGGGACTCTTTGCATTTTCAGCATGTAAAAGTAGCATTTCCCTACACTTTTTAAAGCAAATTTACCCTCATTACCACACCAGAGGATGACCTAATATACATGTAGAGTCTACCTTTATTCATCAATTAAAAATTTAAAAAAAAAGGTCTTTAAAATATCACTTTTGTGACAAAAACCACCCAGTTTCATTCAGGTGTGATATGTTTTCATTTAAATCTATATAGACTTAGGGTTAATTTTCTTGTTCATCAGAGCTCTCTAAAAACTTTGATTTTGAGCATATTTTTGTGAGGCCCTCAATTGGTGGAAAGTGAGATTGATGCAGATCTTCATCTCCACACATTCTATTTTTAATTAGACAAAAAATAATTTCAGGATTTTATGATTAATTTAGATTTAAGTTATCCCTACTGTATTAAAAACTGACAAGCCAATAAATCAAACATTTATTATCAAGCCTACATGTATCAATCATGCATCAAGAGAAAGTAAGCCAAACATTGACATTGTCTTATTCATGTTATTTCACCAAAAAGGGTTTACTGACTGAGGACAAGGTTATATCATAACCTACATTGGATAAGTGCTTGTTGGTAGAAGAAAGCAGATTTTCAACCATGACAAATACGGAGCCGAAACTAACGACTGCATGCGCCCGACCCGCACCCACCACTGCACTTGCGGTGCGCCGGTAAGACGGGGAGGCTGAGGCCCAGCCACTGGGCGGGCGCCGGGAGTTCAGGCATGGTTTAGGCAAGCGAAGCAAGCAAAGTAGATTTGGCGTTCGGCTCCGAAGGCTCAACCCGAGATCGAAAGTTGATCATCTTTCTTCCTCAAAAAATTGACAATTATTCGAAAAATAAAGTACAGATCAATGTTAAAATTGCATAGGAATAGATCTAACTTAATTGCGTCGGTACGCGGCCGGGCAGGGGCCGGTGTTCAACGACCTGCCGTTCATATCTCATCAGCAGACTCAGCGATATACCACTGTAATCACCAACACACTCTAGATATGTACGCTACATCACTAACTCACTCCCACACTACAAAATCATCCGGCGACATGGGCAAAATCCTCAAATAAAAAGTAAAATTTTCTTACCTAAGTCACCATGTTTTGCGTCAAAAATATCACCATCGGTGATTCTTAACATCGTAGTTAGGAAACAAGGGGTCTAAAAAGGTTACTTTTTCACGGTTTTTCCGATGTTCTTGGATTATGAAAACGTGTCCTCACTAAACACTGGCTCTTTCGCTAGCCAATGTCAGCCGCCATATTTTTCCGCAAGTCAACGCTAACGACAACACCTCAAAATGTAGCGCCCTAAGTGCTGCCGTTGCGTGTATGCTCGTTAATTTTCACATGTATTTGCAATGGAACTGCGCACTTAGCAGTGTTCGCGCCGTTTAAAGTCGCTCTCTGTGTATATCGTGTATGTAGCTAGCGCATTTGCGTTTATGCATTAGTCGCATCTTACAGCCGTGCATGCGTTAGTCGCATTATACAGCCGTTTCAATAATTTCAACACTATATTGATTAACCCGAAAATCGGAATTTTGGTTTTAAAATTCGAAATTTGGAATGGAGGTCGAAAAATCGGTATAATTCCGCCAAAATCGGAATGGTTGGCAGGTATGATGTAGAGGTATTGTGGCCCAGTGGATAAGTCTCCACACTTTGAACAAGGTCCAGGATACAAATCCCACCATGACTCTCCTGTCCTTTGGCAAGGCGTTTATCCCCATATGAGTAGGGGGCGTCATGGTCAAGTGGTTAAGACTCATGTCTTTCAATCAGAGGGACGTGGGTTTGATTTCCGGCCATGGCATTTCTCCTTCAGCTAGAAAGTTACTCACAATGTGCTGCACTCAACCAAGGTGTGATAATGGGTACCGGCAGGAAGGAATTCCTTGAATCCTCAAGCATCTAACTACGGTTACCATGCTATAGTGTGCAGCGCTTAAAAACATTTTGTTAATCAAAAGATAATGTTGCATATTACTATTAATAAACAAGACCATCTGAATACAGATATCATACCTTTGCAGTTTTGAGGACATATTTCTGGGTAGGTCCATCTCCAAGCTGCACCTTCAAATCTAATAGTTTATTAACCTCTTCTTTGATCTGCAAACAGGAGACAAAAAAGAACATGAGGAAGAAAATGGAGATCACATAGTGTTAATGATTTGATATATTATAGGATACACCAACAACAATGAATGCATGTTTTTACTGGCTGTTCTCCATTGAGATATGTTTAAGTAGTGTTAAGATATTTCTTTAACTATATGTACATGTAGATACACTTGATTACATTACATCTTTTAAACTGTAAAATAAAGTGATACAATGATATGTGGTTGGGTAGATCAAGGTACTTTTCTTTCTCCTAAAATGTAACCTACAATTAATGAGAAGTGGTCGGTCATCGGTCATTAGGGTCATTTTTGCATCTGGGTCCCAAGGACATTGTTCTTACTGGAACCCGGTGGACCGAACAAATCTTAACTTTTCACTTGATATTAAATTTCAAACATCAAATGAATTAAATCAGAATGTAGAAAGACAATTTGATGTCAGGATTTCTCAACTTTCTTGCTAGAATCTATTGGTCTCTAATATTATGATATCGTCTTGTCATTAGGCCAACATTAGGCCAACCCAAATGAATACTTGTTTTTAGAGGAAAAAGAAAAATCAGACAAGTTGATACATGTAGATGAAAGTTTGAAACATATCCGACAAACAATAGGAAAGTTTAATAGACATTTTTAAAAGTTGTAAATATTGGTAATCACTATACCCATGGAGACTTCAAATTTGCCGCATATGTGATGTCATAGTGATGTAAGGCAAGGACTAATCTTCCATGTGCTCCAATACATAAAATGGCTAAAGCGTCATTTTTTATAAAGTTTTACTTCAAATTATATTTTTCTTTCATGAGGACAACAACAATATACTACCTGGGTTACAGATTACTGCCCCAGGGGAATGGGTACTTGGGAGAAAACCACAAATCTCTGATAATTGTACATGGCCTATGGGAAATTTGTCCTTACCACTTGTCATATTTTACTAATGTAGTTGCCAATTTGAAATCTACATAGTCTTAGGGATCTCAATTTTAAAGCAACCATAACTTTCTTATTGATTGTCCAATTTCTTTCAAACTTTCACCATTCTCTTTTATTTATTTTTCTCCTTTCCAACTCAACATTTTATGACCAAGGCTGGATTCCCCTTTAAGTTAAAACTTCGCCTCTTGCACAAAAGGGCGCAGTGACGGTGGAGGCCAAATGTATCTTTCAATAATAAAATTTTATTCATTCAAGGTTAAACATCTTTTCCAAATTTTTATGAAAATAGTGAAATCTAAAATCTTAAATTTACTTTCTTTGGTGCACCCGTTCTGACAAAAAACTCACCGGGTCCCAATTGTTTCTGTAGGGACTCGGTGAAATGTTTGCCTACTCAACACCACTACTGAGCAGACAGAAAATATTTTTATTTTCAAGGAATACTTTTCACGACACCACCTGTACTTACAACATTGTGGTGAATGGGGATTTGGGGGGGGGGGGATCTTTTATTTTCCAGGGCCCCATCTTACAAAGAGTTACGATTGATACGATCATTCTAACTATGGACGGCCATCAACGTCAACATCTATTATGCATGTTTGTTCAAAATATTTTCTAGCTATGATGTATATTCATGCATTCATTGTTTTCTTGAAAATTCACTGTGCTTCTCTTTGCATATGAAGGACATTGTGCAAATTTTTCATAGAAAAAATTATGACATTGATGGATTTCCATAGAGTTACGATTGATCGGATCAATCGTAACTCTTTGTAAGACAGGGCCCAGGGCTCTATTGAACAATCCGGGGGTGAAATTGCCCAAGCCCCCAAGTAATTTTCCCCTGTAGTCCGGGTTATAATTGAGCAAGGTGCCACACGGAAAAGGAGAAATTTTCATATAGTGCTTCTAGACCAGTTTTTTACGCTGAATATGAATATATGAGGTAACCAGGCTGTATCCTGAAAATTAACCCGTGAGGGCGCTTTTTTCAAAATGGCCGCCAAATTTTCAGAACATTCGAATTTTCGTACATAGATTTTGACATAAACATTCCATTGCCACAAAGTTAGTGTCATATAAAAGACAAATAAATTTCCTACAATTTGGTACTATTTAGAGGGGATAAGTAGGTCATTTGGCTGAGATTTTAAGTAGAAAACTGCATTTTTTGCAATTTTTTCCCAAAAATTGAAAATGTTGCAAATACATGACTTTACATAATTCTAAGAAAAATGGATCAATTACCTTGAAATGTTCCAGAAAACTTTATTGATATACTATTATTATGTGGATGAAATTCCAACTCTGTATCATTCTTTTTAGGAAAATTATAAGGTATCAAACTTGAATACTTCATTTTCAGAAATGCCACTTTTTGTATGCATTTCCATAGACTAATACGTATAACATGTATAATACATGTATACTATAATGTATAGTTACAAATTTAATGCAATTATCTCCGCTTTTCAACCACTTGGAGAGTTTAGAGTAGGCTTTTCTCTATCAGCTACATAAAAAAGTGTCGGCACATCAAGGTCTGACCCTCTCATGGGGGTGGGGGTGTCGAAGTCACCCCCCCCCCACCCTTGGCTATATCATGTTGTTGTATATTGCCTATTTGTTGGCAAAAATACTGTTTTTTGGAGCACCCATTGAGGCAAAAACAGGCATATCTATATACAGCACAACCACTTTGATTGCTTTGAAACTATTTTGAGAGGAAACAGTAGGCTTTGTTCTACCAGCTACATCTAAAGAAGTGGCACATCGAAGCCTACCCCTCTGGGGGGGGGGCTTTGTTTAATATTGCCAATTTATTTGAAAATTCACAATTTTTGACCCAACATTGAGGCCAAAAAGCGTTTGTGCTTTGTTGTACACCCCATTTTATTGATTTGAAACCACTTAGAGAGGAAAGAGTAGGGTTTGTTCTACCAGCTACATATACAGAAGCGCTGGCACATCGATCCCTAGCCCTCTCAGGGGCTGTCTAATTCAACCCCCCCCCCCTCTATATCATGTATATTACCGATTTATAGGATATTTCACCATTTTGGATCACCCATTGAGGCAAAAGCGCGTTCCTACTATACATATAGTACAGCCAATTTTATTTTCTTGCAATGACTTGAAGAGGAAAGTAGGCTTTGCTCTATCAGCTACATATAAAGAAGTGTTGGCAAATCGAAGCTTATTCCCTTAATTTACCCCATCAATTTTCGGTATTTGACTATTTGTTGAAAAGTCACCATTTTGGAGCCCCAATTGAAGCAAAAAGGCGTCTCTGCCACTTTTATTGCCTTGAAACCACTCAGAGAGGAAAGAACAGGCTTTGCTCTATCAGCTACATATAAAGATGTGCTGGCAAATAAACGCGTACCCCCTTCTGGGGGCTGTCAAAATCACCCCTCCCCAATTGCATTATTGCCTATCTACATATTTGATACTTGCGGCCTCAACATGATAAACAAACTTTCTATGTGTTTTGATATTTCTTATGATGTAGAATTCGTGTAAATTGAGCTTTTTTTTATTTGACGTTGATTGTATTTTTATGTAAATCATCATCATCTGCTGTAATCTTCAAAGGGCTCTGCAGCCTATCTCGAAGATGATGGTAAATGGTTATGCAATTCGGCTTTTCAGCCTCTATAGACACCCTTGTTGAATAAATCAATAAATATCTATGGAAATTCACCATTTTTGAGCCCCCATCGAGGTAAAAAGGCATCTCTGATATATAGCAAAAAGGCGTCTCTGCCACTTTTATTGCCTTGAAACCACTTAGAGAGGAAAGAACAGGCTTTGCTCTATCAGCTACCTATAAAGAAGTGCTAGCACATTGAAGCTTACCCATCTGGGCGGCTGTCAAATCACCCGACCCCTTTATTATTATTGCCTAATTATTTGAAAATTCACAATTTTTGAGCCCCCATTGTGGCAATATGCACTTCTGCTGTATAAAACACCCAATTTCATTTTCTTGAAACCAATTGGAAAGGAAACGGTAGGTTCCCCTGTTTCAGCTGTATATAACGAATTGCTGCCATATCGAAGCCTGACCCACTTGAGGGGAATATAGATAATACGGAATACCCCACTTTTTTTTACGATTTTTGCCAATTCATTTGAAAACTCGCCATTTTGGAGCCCCCATTGAGGCAAAAAATGTGTTTCTGGTATAGAGTAGAGCCACTACTTTATATGTAGCTGATAAAGGAAAGTCAACTCTTTCCTCTCCAAGTAGTTTCAAGGCGGTAATAGTGTCAGAACTATATATCAAAACAGCTTTTTTGCCTCAATGGGGGCTCCAAAATGGTGACTTTTCCAATAAATAAGCAATAATGAAAAAGGGGTGGGGTGAATTCGACAGCCTCCTGTAGGGGGTAGGCTTTTATTTGCCAGCACTTCTTTATATGTGGCTGATAAAGCAAAGCCTATTCTTTTCTGACTCTCCAAGTGGTTTCAAGGGTGAAAAAAAAAGCAGAACCATCATCAGAAATGACTTTTTGCCTCAATGGGGGCTCCTAAATGGTGATTTTTGTTTTCAATAAATAGGCAATAATGAAAAAGGGATGGGGTGATTTCGACAGCCTCCTGGAGGGGGTAGGCTTTTATTTGCCAGCAGTTCTTTATATGTGGCTGATAAAGCAAAACATATTCTTTCCTCCCTAAGTGGTTTCAAGGCATTAAACGTGGCAGAACTATATCAGAAACGCCTTTTTGCCTCAATAGGGGCTCCAAAATTGTGAATTTCAAGGGGGGGGGGGGAATTTCGACAGTCCCCTGAAGGAAGTAGGATTTTATTTGCCAGCTAATCTCTCTATGTCACTGATAGAGCAAAGCCTATTCTTTCCTCTCCAAGTGGTTTCAAGGCAGTAAAAGTGGCAGAACTATATATCAGAAACGCTTTTTTGCCTAAATGGGGGCTTCAAAATTGTGAATTTTTCAATAAATATGCAATAATGCATAAGGGATGGGGTGATTTCAACAGCATCTCGGAGGGGGTAGGCTTTTATTTGCCAGCACTTCATTATATGTGGCTGATATAGCAAAGCCTACTCTTTCCTTCAAGTCATTGCTAGAAAATGAAATTGGCTGTACTATATAGAAGAAACGCCCTTTTGTCTCAATGGGTGATTCAAAATGGTGTAGTTTCCATGGATAAGCAATGTACATGATATGGAGGGGGAGTGGTTGACTTAGACAGCCCCTTGGAGGGGTAGGTTTTGATGTGCCAGCGCTTCTTAATAATATGTAGCTGATAAAGCAAAGCCTACGCTTTCCTCTCCTAGTAATTGCAAGAAAATAAAATTGGCTATATGATATATAGTAGAAATGCCCTTATGCCTCAATGGGTGACACAGCGTGGTGAAATGGTAATATACATGATATAGAGGGGGGGGGGTTGACTTAGACAGTCCCTGAGAGGGCTAGGGTTCGATGTGCCAGTGCTTATTATGTAGCTGGTAGAACAAACCCTACTCTTTCCTCTCTAAGTGGTTTCAAATCAATAAAATGGGGTGTATAACAAAGCACAAACGCTTTCTGGCCTCAATGTTGTGTCCAAAATTGTGAATTTTCAAATAAATTGGCAATATTAAAGGTCAAGTCCAGCTCAGAAAAATGTTGATTTGAATCAATAGAGAAAAATCAGACAAGCACAATGCTGAAAATTTCATCAAAATCGGATGTAAAATAAGAAAGTTATGACATTTCAAAGTTTCGCTTATTTTTAACAAAATAGTTATATGAACGAGCCAGTTTCATCCAAATGAGAGAGTCGATGATGTCACTCACTCACTATTTCTTTTGTTTTTTATTGTTTGAATTATACAATATTTCAATTTTTGCGAATTTGACGATTAGGACCTCCTTGCCTGAAGCACAAAATGTTAAAATAATGGAATTCCACATGTTCAGGGAGGAATGAAACTTCATTTCACATGACAATGATGAGAAAATCAAAATATTTCATATTTCATATAATAAAATACAAAAGAAATAGTGAGTGAGTGATGTCATCAGTTCCCTCATTTGCATACCGACCAGGATGTGCATATAACTATTTTGTGAAATTAAGCAAAACTTTAAAATGTCATAACTTTCTTATTTTACATCCGATTTTGATGAAATTTTCACTGTTATACTTGTTGGATTTTTCTCTTTTTATTCCAATCAACTTTTTGTGGGGGTGGACTTGTCCTTTAAGCAAAGCCCCCCTCCCCCGAGAGTGGTATATAGGCTTCGATGTGCCACTTCTTTAGATGTAGCTGGTAGAACAAAGCCTACTGTTTCCTCTCCAAGTAGTTTCAAAGCCGCAATCAAAGTGGCTGAACTGTATATTGCAGATATGCCTGTTGCCTCATGGGTGCTCCAAAAACAGTATTTTTTCCAACAAATATACAACAACATGATATAGCCAAGGGCAGGGGGGGGGGGTGACTTCGACACCCCCACCCCCATGAGAGGGTCAGACCTTGATGTGCCAACATTTTTTTATGTAGCTGATAGAGAAAAGCCTACTCTTGACTCTCCAAGTGGTTGAAAAGCGGAGATAATTGCATTACATTTGTTACTATACATTATACATACATGTATTATACATGTTATACGTATTAGTCTATGGAAATGCATACAAAAAGTGGCATTTCTGAAAATGAAGTATTCAAGTTTGATACCTTATAATTTTCCTAAAAAGAATGATACAGAGTTGGAATTTCATCCACATAATAATAGTATATCAATAAAGTTTTCTGGAACATTTCAAGGTAATTGATCCATTTTTCTTAGAATTATGTAAAATCATGTATTTGCAACATTTTCAATTTTTGGGAAAAAATGGCAAAAAATGCAGTTTCTACTTAAAATCTCAGCCAAATGACCTACTTATCCCCTCTAAATAGTACCAAATTGTAGGAAATTTATTTGTCTTTCATATGACACTAACTTTGTGGCAATGGAATGTTTATGTCAAAATCTATGTACGAAAATTCGAATGTTCTGAAAATTTGGCGGCCATTTTGAAAAAAGCGCCCTCACGGGTTAATTTTCAGGATACAGCCTGGTTACCTCATATATTCATATTCAGCGTAAAAAACTGGTCTAGAAGCACTATATGAAAATTTCTCCTTTTCCGTGTGGCACCTTGCTCAATTATAACCCGGACTACTGCTACTGAGGGCCAAAGATGAATGGAGCCTATTAGATTATTCAATATTCAATGAGTAAACAAACCTGTTCATCAAATGGATCAGAATGCAATCCAGGGGAGATGGAAAAACAGCGGAGGGCGCGAGGAAGGATACGTTGGCGGAGACAGCACAGTTTTGCCCAGGTTAAGGCCATTGATGTCACAGAAAAGAATCCAGGAACACAAAGTCATTAATGTTTTGTTTCAAGATGGCAACAGTTCAATTTTCACATCACAATCAGTTTTCCCAATCCAGGTGCGAGAATCCGAAGTTAGATTTCATATTCCCGACACAAGAGGGCGTAATCATTACAACATTGTTGCGGACATTAATTCCATTGAAGTAAGTGACATGGTCCACAAATCATCCAGGTAGGCCGTCATCAATCAGATCCAATCAGAATGTATTAGGGTTTAGGTCAAAAGTCATTATAAGTTGTACATCCAGGCAACAGTGTTGTTGTGAAATTAATGATCCCAAAAGGACGTTTCCCGCAATTGCACGTCCGGAGCATATTCCACAGGCATTATGAAGTGTAATCACACGATTCATCCAGCAGTTGGCATCCGTCGTTACAGAAACCAATCCAGGGTGGTCGTTGATGTCAGGAAACCATTAGAGGGAGCCCCAGATAGATTTACCAGGCCAGTTGGAAGAAGATCCGGGTGACATCAAAGATCAACAGGTGTTGAGGTCCAGGAAGAGAGAGAGAGAGAGAAAGAGAGAAGGGAGAACAAATGGAGAGTAATTCTTTGAGAGTTCACCAAGTAATCATTATTTGTGTTTACTGTAATGAGCATTACTAATTTGTATTTGCACAATGTCTCACCAGATGAACTTGGATACATGTACAGATTTAACATTGGAAAATACCAACATCAATCAATTCAACCGAATGTTACATGTACGTTACGATGCATAACAATAAGCTCCCATTTTCAGATTCATGGTTTGCATCTGAAAGCACATTTTTTAGAGTATACTGTACATTCAAGTACATTTTTATTGTATCTTGTTCTATATTAATCTTTTCAAAGTATAAATTTTTATGTTCACATAAATTCATTTCAAATGTACAAAGGTAAACAAGGGATAAAACACCTTACAACAAAATGTCCCCCCAAAAAATCCATATAAATTTACATAGACACAAACTTACACATACTTATTAAAAAAGAGATGAGGTAGATAAAAACTCACTCTGCCTGAAAACTACATATATATTCAAATAGACCTACAGGTGTCTCATTCTGTCTTGAAGACATAAGTAAACACCTTAAATAATTCATTCAATCATATACTACATTCCTGTGAAGAGATAGAAAATAAAGATAGATCTATATTGAAAATATGAGATAGACTTTATGCATGTGCTCGTTTTTAATAGGCATTTCTGTTTCATTAAAAAAAACAAGTTCAGAATGTCATTCCACAACGCTTCTGAAAAGTCTTGAATACAACTCATATCCAATCGATAGGCGGTTCCCCCAACAGTAAAATGCAAGATACATGTTCAAACAAGTGAACAAAAATTTAAAAAAGGAGTTCAAATAGAAAACATAATAAACAAAGTATGACCGATATATATATATTCGGGGTCATAACATTTTTTGGAAGGGCACTTAAAGGAAAGGAAAGGCAGTGCTGACCTTAGGGAGCCTCCAAGGCCATTAAAAAAGGGATCAATAGTAAAATTTACTTTTGACTTCCATGGGGCACCAAGGCCACAAGAAAAAGGGGCATCACCCTTTGGCCTTAAGTCTACAAATATTTGAAAGGGTATCGAGGAAATTTATGAGGGCATCGAAGGACCTGTATGGCCATGGCCTAGAAAATTTAGGCATGCTACCCAAAATGACTGAAAATACAGTATTTAAGGTCCGAATTTTAAGTTGAAATTTTACCACGTGAAACATCCCCACCGAAGACGAAATGACTGACTTACCCTCTGTTTATAATGAAGAGGTTTAGAAAGCTTGAGCTCTCTGATCAGACAACCAATATTCACTATACTACGATACATGACATACTGCCTCCTCAGGAAGACGTCATTATCCATGTTGTCAGCTCAATAGAACATGAACGTGTAATCAGTAGAGCTTTGTTAAAATCTCCATTCCGGAGGCTTCCCTGGATCTGGGAGCGTTAACACAGAGTCAATCACAACCAGGGTTTGTTCAATGAAAATGTTTTATTTTAGAACAAACAAAATGTTGGATGTCTTTCAATTATAAAAGACACATTTTATTATAAAACCATGAAGACAGCTGAATTATCCAAATGTCAAGTGGCCTGGTCCAGAGAAAAGGCGTTTGGCAGGAATTGAATTATACCTGTAATAACTGCTGACAAATTCTACATGTGCAGCATGATACGCAGACTAGCTATAGTCTGCAGGCATAGACCCTGGTTGAAACTTTCATCAACAAGAAGGCCTTCATACAAGACTAGTATTCAACTTGCTGGGCCTTCTGTACTGTACTGTATGCAACTCTACACCAGAATCTAAATCACTGCCAGCTCACAGGCTCTCCAGAATCACAGTCTATTAAAGCAAATGGGCAATTTCAACAAAGTATCAAGGTCTGATTCTGATCTGTACTAATCACACTGCAAACAGGGTTCATAATGCACCTTTGATTATAGATGAAACCATTGTTTAAACTTGGTTTGGTTAAGAAATGTCCAGGTCAGCCCCCCCCCCCTTCCAAAACCGTTCCACTGCCCTTGTTGTCTACTGTCTTGGGATGTTTAAACTTGCTCCAGCGATAACACCAATCAAGATTAGTCTGGGGGCAGAAACTAAATGGGTCTTCACACATGACTCAGACACCGTTCACATTTTGCTTTCTAAAACTAGTTTACTGGAAACCGGTTCAGGAAACCAGTTTGGAAGATCGCTTTGCTAGCGTTCCCACTTGATCACACGAAAGTGGTTTTCAAAATCACTTCACGTAAAGCAATCTTGTTGCTACATGTATGGAAACACTCTCAGTGGGGCGACACATTTCGCGCGAAATTCGAAACCGCAGCGTAGACATTCTACACCTGTCGCGTGGAGTAGCGCGCACAAAATGTGCGAAGATCGCTTCACGAAGAAGGGTTGTGTCCTCACTTGCGCTAAAACCGGTTTATCGAGGCGAAGCGATCTTGAAAACTACATCGCGAGGTGGTATTCCGAACTGGTTTGGAAGATTGCTTCCAAGACCGGTTCGACTGTTCTTGCTACGTGTTAAACCACTTTCCACTAAACTAGTTTCCATTAAATTGGTTTAAGGAAGGTAGTGAGAACGGTGTCTAAATTATTTCAGGCCTTCTGTACACAGGTCATTGTAGGATCATAGGATGCACATACAGTACATACAGACCACAACTCAAGTGAAGGGTTTGCATAGCAGACTAGATCCAGATGCAGTGCCAGACACAGTAGGCGGTGCTGCACCAGCCGAGTTTGCTCAATCTGGAGATTTTAGCCCGATCGGCCCTCTTCGCAATTAATCTCGAGATTCAAGAAACCCCGTCTCCACCATCGCAAGAAGAGCGATTCCTGCTCGAGCGTGGCATCCATGCATTATGGTCTGACGCCGTGAATGAATAATCCAGAGTGCGTTTGCACCTGTGAATTAGCGGGATAATTCGTAAAATAGCACGCTATTTTGCAAATAATTCCAAGTTGCCTTGGGGTTGCAATCTCAAGATTAATCCTGCGAACTTGGGGTTGCAATCTCAAGATTAATCCTGCAAACTAGCGCGATAATTGTGTTTCCATTACAAATAATCTCGAGATTGTTCAGATCGGGATAATTTGCCGGATCAGAAGTAGCGCGCTAATTTGAAAACTCGGGCGGGTGCAGACGGCCCTAATGAAGTGTTGGGTTTGAGTTGATAGGAGGTATTGTTATGAAGAGGAAGGTCAGAATCCCGGGATAGATCTAGGGACCACAAAGCATCCAGGTGTAACAAACCTGTATGTTGGGATCACACTGGTTGTAACATTCTGATTATTTGGTTAAAGTTGTCAAGTTCACATTCAACAGATGACATCACTTATCAAGTTTCCAAAAGATGAGTTCTTCATAGAAATCAAAGCTTAAAGGCCTAATGATCAAGGAATGACTGCTTAAAAATAAACTCTGGTAATGGCAACAAGTGACAAAAAAATCAAATATTTACAGAATTGACCAAAACTTACACAGAATTATAAAAACTTATAAATGAATATCTGCCTAATTGTACAGAAAAATCTATAATTACAAAGTAATGAACAAATAAAGATAAGAAAATCCCTGAAAAATGCCTACTGTTCATAATGCGGTTCCACATACCGTTTTCTGTGTTAGCTACACCAGGAAAGGCATGCGGTAATAAAATGGATAATTTCAAGCAAGCCTGAACTATTTTAATTTGAGGCCAAGTCCATCCCAGAAAAATATAGATCTATTTGAATAAATAGAGAAAAATCAAACTAGCATAACGCTGAAAATTTCATCAAAATCGGATTGGGGTGGACTACTTTGTTGTTTAAATCTAACTAAGTAGATAACACATAAGCAATTTCAGAATGGACTTCAACCATTTCCTATTTATCGAATTTAGATTTCTACACTAGAATTCAAACTTCGATTTCTGTACAAAAACTCAAACTCAAATGAAGACGTTAAGGTTGGCTTGGGGGGAAGGGCAGGACTTGTCCATTATGAGCATTAATTTTTATACATTTCCCATTGAATTGAGTGCAATAAAACTATGTACTTGTGTGGTAAAAAATCCATAAAATGTCATTTCTCAGAAAATTGGAAATGTTTTTACTGCACCTTCAGGGGCCCGTTTCTCAACACCGTCATAAGTCTAACTTCTTGACTAAATCGGAGATAGTGAGCTACTTGTCCGCTAACCGTTTCACGAAGCCCTCTTTACCAAGATCGGGTACAACAACCTCACTAAATATTTATGACACCTCCGAACCTGTCATAACTTCTTTCTTAATGACGTAGTGGCATCACGTGGGTAGACTATGACATGCGAAAGTGCCTAGATATTTTAAAATTATAATCTTACGTAATCAATCATAGAGGTTGAAATTACATCACAAAACAAGTGGGTTAATGCATTCAATGATAATTGTAATACAAAGAAACTATAAAAACTGTTGGTAAACGCCACAGAACCATTCATTTTGAAATAGTAAAATGATTTAATCGATAAAGATTCTACCACGTCAGGCCATCCATAACTGAACTCGTATTTGCTGTTTTCAGAACCCTATAAACAGTTGGATAAATTCTATCTCTAATTTATGCATATAATTTGTCCAATATCGTATCTTTCGGTATCAATGATTAAAAATATTTCGTTAAACTATATTTTGATGACGTTTGGAATCGTAAAAGTCCGTATAATTATCATCATTTTACAGAGATAGAAAACCGTTATGGTTTACTTTCGTAAACTATTAAAATTGGGTATCCCGGGGGTACCCATCTCAACGTCCACAAGTGATTTTTTAGTCATGAAATTAAGTATTCATAATTTAATTTTCTCTGCAATTGAATGCTCCAGTCTTCATGGTCTAAGTATGTATGATGCATAATTCACCTGTGCTATTATTTTGAAAAGATTTATTTCCCAATTCATCATAATATTTGCAATTTTGTCATAATTATTATTTTGGAAAATTATGCTCTGTTGTGACTAAGGCTACATCTCGTCTGCTCTTTTTACCGATAGTATCGATATCAAGGTATTCTAGTTAGGAAGCCTTTCGAGAAACAGGTTTAGTAAGATTGGAACTAACTCCGTGGTTGGTGGATAAAGATATGACTAACTTGTCCATGTGTTGAGAAACGGGCCCCAGGCTTCAGTATAGACAAATCATTTCAAACCCGTTTCCAAAAATAAAACAAAAATAAGTCATCAGGAACCATTCAAAAATTGAAATTTATGCATTTTTACATTACCATATTTTTCGGAGTATAAACCGCGGCCGTGCATTAACCGCACCCTAGTCTAGATTCTAGACGTCGGTGTACTTGTTATTTCTCTCCCCTTGCTTCATTCTCCCCTGCGCGCTATCCCTCTTTCACGCCCCTCGTGGGGCTGTTTTCATTTCGGGCGTTGAGGTCGAGGATTGTGTTATTGATCAACTGAAAAGCAGAACAGTCCTGGCAAAGGACTAACCGCACCCCCAAATTCGGGAGGCTAAAAAAAAAAAAATTTAATTGGCAGATCGAATTTAAAAGCATTTTGAGTCCGCTAATTTCACTAAATATCTTTGAAAGATCAAAAGATATATTACTAATTTTTGTATTTAAAAAAATGGTTACTTCATTCTTTAACTTTTTTTTTCCAAAAAATATAAATTATTCCTTTGAAGAATAACGAAAAAAAATGAAATGGCAGTATTGTATATCAAACTTATAGTCTAAAAAGGGAAAAAGAAAAAAAAATGTTGAGAGAAACTGAGGAAAATAAATGAAGAATAGAGGACATTATTTATTGCCTGTTTTATAACAATCGATTACGATTACATGCCTATTGTAGAGCATTTTCCATGCATTTTTAGGTGTAAAAAATGAGTTTTCATTACAAAACAACCAGGGTTTTTTAAGGAACAGGAGACCATAAAATGGTATTTTTGAATATCAAAATTATGGTATAAAAAGGGATTTTTTTTTAATATTGAGAGAAAAAGGAGAGAGATAAAGAATAAAGGACATTTATTGCCTTTTTAATAACCGATTACGATCGATTACGATTCGTACATGCCTATTGAAGAGCATTTTCCATGCTTTTTTAGCTAGAAAAAAAAGTTTTCATCACAAAACAACCAGTTTTTTTAGGAAAATAGAAATTAAATAAATATGAAACCTTTTTTACAAAGAAGATTTTTCAAAGAAAACTTCGCAAACTATACTCTCTATTTTTAGTAACCAACAAATAATTATACATTAAATATTCTATATAATTCTTGGTTAGTATATAAGTTATAACTCTAATTACCGAAGAAACAGCCAACACAATGGACATGTATGATGTACACATACATGTACACACAAAAATACAAACATTTTTTTAAAATATGATTTCTAATTTCACTTTTGTTTGTAAATTGTATATTTCGTATGTTCTAACTTCTACATTGTTAAGTGTTTTGATATGGATTTCATTAAAAGCGCAATATAAGACTAAGTTATTATTATATTATGTCTTTATGAGAAGAGAGATGATATGCAATGCCAATGCCATGGCATGCGAGGCGGAGAGTTTAGGCTTTACGAATCACTTGAAGTTGAACGTAACGGGGTACCGAGGGCGAGACAGGCCGAAACGGCCCTGTCGATACCCGTTGCAGCCGCTCCCTCTCGAGCCAGCTGGGGCTCTTCCTCATTACACACGTGCACTAAAATGATCAAAATTAAACACCAAATTACACTCACAATCAAATGCGAGTTAACCAAGATACTAACCTTCTCTTTATCAGCATGTTCTGCCTTCAAAGTACGCACAATTTCCCCTTGCTTTTTAATACTCTCCTGTAGTTCTTTCCTCTGACTCTGTCTCTGAGTCTGAGCATCTGCCATTTTGTCTGCTGCTAATAATTAGCTCAATATGTATGAGGCGCCGAATGTACCAATATTATATAGAACAATTATTTGTTATATAATCATTATTTATTAAATAATAACTATTATTTATATATAATTTACATTTTATTTGTAAATAACTACTATTATATAAAATATCATTTCTAATTATTTATATATAATTCCAAGTAATAACTTCATTATTTGTAAATAATAATAGTTCGACATTCCATTATTTATAAATAATGATTATTTGTTTTTCATTATTTATAAATAATGATTATTTGTTTTTCATTATTTACAAATAATGATTATTTGTTTTTCATTATTTATAAATAATGATTATTTGTTTTTCATTATTTATAAATAATGATAATTGGTTTTTCATTATTTATAAATAATGATTATTTGTTTTTCATTATTTACAAATAATGATTATTTGTTTTTCATTATTTATAAATAATTTGTTGAGTTTTCCATTATTTATAAATAATGATTATTTGTTAAATAATGAAAACGTCTACTTCATTATTTATAAATAATTTTTTCGAGTGCACCATTATTCTCATTATTTATAAATAATCATTATTTAATGTTCGAGTTTTCCATTATTTATAAATAAAGATTATTTGTTAAATAATGAAATATCTACTTCATTATTTATAAATAATAATTTTGTTTCAATATCCCATTAATCATTATTTATAAACAATTGTTACAGTTTGCCATTATATACAAATAATCATTATTTATATACAAATAACCATTATTTATTAAATAATGCCATTATTTATTAAATAATGGAAAACTCGCTATAACATGCAAATGTGGGACCGCCCATGATATGAATATTCATGATGCGATTTCCTTTTTCGTGATTTTTCTTCACAAATTTTTGTCCATTTCCTCTTCATAATGACATTTCTTGAAGCAATTTTCTAGGGATATGGTCTGATTGTAATATTCTTCATTTTCTATATAACTTCGTCTTCGTAGAAATATCAAAAAGTGTAATTTTATACGATTTTTCCTACAGTTCACAATCCCCATAGGCGCGCGTGTACGGTAGGGACAACCGGTGAATCGACGGAGTGCTCTTCATCGAAATACTACGTTGGTTGGTCCCCGGAAGTGGCGGGCGGAATTTAGCCCGAATCCTCGATGGAAGTCGATCAAGTGCATATGAGCTGAGAGAGTGAAATATCAGTGTACTTGTACAGGCCCTTCTACTTTTTATAAATATTTCTTGTTGCTTTTTTTGTTAAGTTAATTTTTCCTGGTGTAGAGATAAGTTTCAGTTCTAATAATGCACTTCAAATACATTTTGGAGTGTCTGTTTGAGGCGTTTGGGGCGATTTCACCCTGGCCCCAAAATGCTCGCAACGACAATACGGGGGCATGATGACCCCTAAATTTTTAAAAACTTATTTTTCTATTGAAAATTATCACAAAATTCACCAAAAGTGTGCACGAAAGCCTTCGTATTTCACTTTTAAAACTCCAAAAAGTGCCCAAATGACAAGCTTGGTCGCTTCGCTGTGTCGCTTTCAACTTGAGAACGTTTACGCGTCTGCTTCCCCCCCGGGGCCCCCCTCCTCCGAAAGAAATTATGTATACGGCCATGCTCTAAAGAGCCTGGTACATTGATTTATGTATACTTCATTTTCATTATTTTTATCTCATTATCATCATGGCCTTACGCAGAATTTTTTCCGGGGGGGGGGTGGGGGGAGCAGGACGCGCGTAAACTTTCTCATAAAAATCTTGAAAAAGCGAAGCGACCAAGCTTGTCATTTGAGCTTGGTCGCGTCGCTGTCTCGCTTTCAAGATTTTTTTGAGAAACTTTACGCGCGTCCTAGCTGCTCCCCCCCACCCCCCCCCCCCCGGTAAAAAAAATTCTGTGTAAGGCCATGATGATAATGTGATAAAAATAATGAAAATGAAAAGTACATATAAATCAATGTGCCATATGCTCTTTTGAGCATGGCCGTTCACAGAATTTCTTTCGGGGGGTGGGGGCAGACGCGCGTAAACGTTCTCAAGTTGAAAGCGAGACAGCGAAGCGACCAAGCTTGTCATTTGGGCTTGGTCCCGTGGCTGTCTCGCTTTCAAGATTTTTTTGAGAAAGTTTACGCGCGTCATGCTCCGGCCCCGGCCCCCCTGGAAAAAATTCTGCGTAAGGCCATGTTGATAATGAGATAAAAATAATGAAAATGAAAGTATACATAAATCAATGTGCCAGGCTCTTTAGAGCATGGCCGTATACAGAATTTCTTTCGGAGGAGGGGGGGGGGGGGATATATCGAAGCAGACGCGTAAACGTTCTCAAGTTGAATAAGACACAGCGAAGCGACCAAGCTTGTCATTTGGGCACTTTTTGGAGTTTTAAAAGTGAAATACGAAGGCTTTCGTGCACACTTTTGGTGAATTTTGTGATAATTTTCAATAGAAAAATAAGTTTTTAAAAATTTAGGGGTCATCATGCCCCCGTATTGTCGTTGCGAGCATTTTGGGGCCAGGGTGAAATCGCCCCAAACGCCTCAAACAGACACTCCAAAATGTATTTGAAGTGCATTATTAGAACTGAAACTTATCTCTACACCAGGAAAAATTAACTTAACAAAAAAAGCAACAAGAAATATTTATAAAAAGTAGAAGGGCCTGTACAAGTACACTGATATTTCACTCTCTCAGCTCATATGCACTTGATCGGCTTCCATCGAGGATTCGGGCTAAATTCCGCCCGCCACTTCCGGGGACCAACCAACGTAGTATTTCGATGAAGAGCACTCCGTCGATTCACCGGTTGTCCCTACCGTACACGCGCGCCTATGGGGATTGTGAACTGTAGGAAAAATCGTATAAAATTACACTTTTTGATATTTCTACGAAGACGAAGTTATATAGAAAATGAAGAATATTACAATCAGACCATATCCCTAGAAAATTGCTTCAAGAAATGTCATTATGAAGAGGAAATGGACAAAAATTTGTGAAGAAAAATCACGAAAAAGGAAATCGCATCATGAATATTCATATCATGGGCGGTCCCACATTTGCATGTTATAGCGAGTTTTCCATTATTTAATAAATAATGGCATTATTTAATAAATAATGGTTATTTCTATATAAATAATGATTATTTGTATATAATGGCAAACTGTAAAAATTATTTATAAATAATGAGAATAATGGTGCACTCGAAAAAATTATTTATAAATAATGAAGTAGACGTTTTCATTATTTAACAAATAATCATTATTTATAAATAATGGAAAACTCAACAAATTATTTATAAATAATGAAAAACAAATAATCATTATTTATAAATAATGAAAAACAAATAATCATTATTTGTAAATAATGAAAAACAAATAATCATTATTTATAAATAATGAAAAACAAATAATCATTATTTATAAATAATGAAAAACAAATAATCATTATTTATAAATAATGAAAAACAAATAATCATTATATATAAATAATGAAAAACAAATAATCATTATTTATAAATAATGAAAAACAAATAATCATTATTTATAAATAATGAAAAACAAATAATCATTATTTATAAATAATGAAAAACAAATAATCATTATTTATAAATAATGGAATGTCGAACTATTATTATTTACAAATAATGAAGTATTACTTAGAATTATATATAAATAATTAGAAATGATATTTTATATAATAGTAGTTATTTACAAATAAAATGTAAATTATATATAAATAATAGTTATTATTTAACAAATAATGATTATATAACAAATAATTGTTCTATATAATATTGGTACATTCGGCGCCTCATAAAATTCCGCCCGCCACTTCCGGGGACCAACCAACGTAGTATTTCGATGAAGAGCACTCCGTCGATTCACCGGTTGTCCCTACCGTACACGCGCGCCTATGGGGATTGTGAACTGTAGGAAAAATCGTATAAAATTACACTTTTTGATATTTCTACGAAGACGAAGTTATATAGAAAATGAAGAATATTACAATCAGACCATATCCCTAGAAAATTGCTTCAAGAAATGTCATTATGAAGAGGAAATGGACAAAAATTTGTGAAGAAAAATCACGAAAAAGGAAATCGCATCATGAATATTCATATCATGGGCGGTCCCACATTTGCATGTTATAGCGAGTTTTCCATTATTTAATAAATAATGGCATTATTTAATAAATAATGGCATTATTTAATAAATAATGGCATTATTTAATAAATAATGGTTATTTGTATATAAATAATGATTATTTGTATATAATGGCAAACTGTAACAATTGTTTATAAATAATGATTAATGGGATATTGAAACAAAATTATTATTTATAAATAATGAAGTAGATATTTCATTATTTAACAAATAATCTTTATTTATAAATAATGGAAAACTCGAACATTAAATAATGATTATTTATAAATAATGAGAATAATGGTGCACTCGAAAAAATTATTTATAAATAATGAAGTAGACGTTTTCATTATTTAACAAATAATCATTATTTATAAATAATGGAAAACTCAACAAATTATTTATAAATAATGAAAAACAAATAATCATTATTTGTAAATAATGAAAAACAAATAATCATTATTTATAAATAATGAAAAACCAATTATCATTATTTATAAATAATGAAAAACAAATAATCATTATTTATAAATAATGAAAAACAAATAATCATTATTTGTAAATAATGAAAAACAAATAATCATTATTTATAAATAATGAAAAACAAATAATCATTATTTATAAATAATGAAAAACAAATAATCATTATTTGTAAATAATGAAAAACAAATAATCATTATTTATAAATAATGAAAAACAAATAATCATTATTTATAAATAATGAAAAACAAATAATCATTATTTATAAATAATGGAATGTCGAACTATTATTATTTACAAATAATGAAGTATTACTTGGAATTATATATAAATAATTAGAAATGATATTTTATATAATAGTAGTTATTTACAAATAAAATGTAAATTATATATAAATAATAGTTATTATTTAATAAATAATGATTATATAACAAATAATTGTTCTATATAATATTGGTACATTCGGCGCCTCATAAATATGCACGCAAAATAGCGCTACACGTACACTCTACTCAAACGTGATATACCGGCATCCATGAATTTCATAATAGCTATACAAAATAAACGCGTTTTGGCATACAAGGCTGACGCAATAGTGTATTGGTTCACGCACGTGGGGCTGGCCCTGATTTGGGGGCCCGGGTTTGGGGGATTGTGATCTTGAAAAAGTCAAAGAATTATTCTGTTAAATTTCATGTTTGAAAATTCATATGATTTTATTGATGTTTTTGTTGGCATATATGGGCAAATGTGATGACGGAGTGGCCGGGACTGGGCACAGGCCCCCTCTCCCCTCTCTCCTGCCCCCCCCCCCCCGGGCGGAAATATCTCCCCAAAAGCCAAAGGTAGAGGGACAAGGGGCTGGAAAATTTGACAAGCCAAAAAAAAAGGTTATCTTATCACCCCAAATAAAACATTTCAACCAAAATAAATTTGACAATTGAGCAAAAAAAAAAGAAAAAAGGTTATTGCCCAAAAAGTAAGGTCTTCTCGTCAAAAATAATGTTTTATTCCGATTTAGAATGATCAATTCTTTCCATCATAAAAGATTTAAAAAATAGTAGGGGGATATTTGATATTGTGTCCTCCCCGAGGTCCCCCTACTATTTTGAGTAGGAGGGACGCGTCCCCCTGGAATTTCCGCCCATGCCCCCCCCCCCCCCCAAAAAAAAATGAAAATAAAAAACAACGAGGAGAGAGCTAGAGGCAATCCGGGAGCAGAGGAAGTAAAATAGGATATACAAAGAAAAAAATGAAAGTGCATGAGCCGGGGAAAAGGTGAGGAGTCCGGTACTCTATCAATAGCGCGTTTTCGCCCAGCGTCGTACGACGCTATCTACGACGTAGAACGATCTCTTGGTTCGTGCGTCCGTCGCGCTCAACTCTCGCTTGTAAGCAGTTTCGCAAATCGCTGAACGCGGCCGGATCGACCGGAAGTACGTAGACTGCATGACGTCACCACTACTAGGGAAAATCCCGCGCCCGCGCTCTATGAACTGGCTGTCGGCGCGCGCTCGATTTGATTACAAGCGATCTGATTGGCTGTTGACGGCTGTTGACAAATCCTACGTTCTAATGCGGACGCCCGCTAATTTGCGGAAGAACCGTCCGTGATTTGAGCTCAAGAACGCTCGGGCCTCTGTTTCCATGGAAGTTGGCGATTTTTGCACACGACCCTTACGTTCTACGTCGTACGACGCTGGGCGAAAACGCGCTAATAATATAAAGAGAGGGGGAAACTAGAAAGAAAGTATAAAAAAAGAGAAATAACGAGGTCAATGGAATATAGGCCGAGCTAGCCAAAATATTGACAAAGAATAGCCTATGATAACAGAATAGGCCTACTTGAAATATTGGCCATAGGAGAAGGCGGATCATACTTTTTTTTTGTTGTTGCAAAGTTGCACATTGCGTTCAATCAGGCTTATCACTGAGCAAAATGCCGAAAATTTCACCAAAATCGGATAACAAATAACAAAGTTATTGAATTTTAAAGTTTAGCAATATGTTGTGAAAACAGTCGTCATGAATATTCATTAGGTGGGCTGATGATGTCACATCTCCACTTGTTTTTTTGTATTTTATTATATGAAATTGGGTTTATTCAAATTTTCTCCTCCAAGAACTAGAAAAATTGGATTGACGCAACTGATTTAGTGCATTAGATATTTATTGCTGCAACTTATTTCATTATAAGGGAGACATATTATTCACACGTATGAAATAATGAAAAAAATATGATTTTATGTAATAACATATTTATAAGAAAACGGAAAGTGGGGATGTGACATCATCAGCCCACCTAATGAATATTCATGACGACTGTTTTTACAAAATATTGCGAAACTTTAAACTTCAACAACTTTATTATTTGTTATCCGATTTTGATGAAACTTTCGGCATTTTGCTCACTGAACTGTACTCTATGTCTTAAGATATAAATATTTTCAGCCCGGACCATCCCTTTAAGGACTGTTTGCAGTGACCCGTGAAGAGGATTTCATGCCAGCTCGAAGCGCATGCTGAAAATTTTTAAATTCCGACCTGAATTTTGGAAATTTTAAAACCTTTTCTAATTACCTGCAGGGTAGGTATCTAACTAAATTATTGATGCGAGCGCGAAACGCGAGCTGAACATGTTTGATTTTTCCATCTGAAATCTAAACATTTCAAGCATTTTTTTTTAAATAAAGAAAAAGAGGTGTATTTAAATTAGTGATTAATGTGAGTGCGAAGCGCTGGCTGAAAGTTTTGACCATAACGGATCATATTTGAAGGACTGATTGTGTGAATTCACGTGAGGGGAATTAATCAAATTATGTGAGCGCGTAGCGCAAGCGGATATTTTTTTGGATATCATTCAGCATTTTTGTTGTAATCGTGAATAGGATACCAAAGGTCACTCATGCATGGACGAGGGGGCGCTAGTTTACAGAACTATTAATAACTCAGGTACAGGTATACTAGCACATGTCTCAGCGAGATACGCATCCTATCAGTCTATATTCATTATTACAAAAAAAAAATGTAAAATGAAAAAAAGAGAAGAAAAAAAGAGAGAAGAATCCGTTAATTTTTATCATATTGATGTTAATGTTTATACCCCGGCCGCGACCAAAGTTTCTTAACCCTTGTCACGATAATATTGCATTTTTTCACATTCGTACAATTAAATTCAATAATCGTAATAATTAGTATTTTCCTTTAATTGTATAAAGGTGATAAATGGCTATAAGTCTTGGACGGTAATGTCTAAACAATATCAATCAGTACCAATGGTGCAATATGAAAATCTAGATTTATAGAAAATATCATTAAAAAACTGTCATTATTATTTACCCAGAATTAACTCCGCGTGCAAAGAGTTAAGAACAGAAACAATTAATGGCGTATCATCACGATATATAATACGTTTGTAACTTCCCAAACTGCAACAATATTGTAAAACCGAAGTAAATTTTGTTTGTTCGCTACGCTCGATCGCCTATATGAAATCAATATCAATCATCTTTTACCTTCTCGGGCATGTTCCAACAATAGAATCAATGCAATGGTGTCTAGCGTGGTGTCATGAGAAATACAGACATATTTTTTTACTTCATTTACGGTAATCCAATTGGAGGAGGAGGGGAGTGGGACCCCCTCTCTTTACTCAGGGACATTGTATGGCCTACAAACTTCCCTATCTATATATTTCAAATAATTTTATTTAGATTAATCAGTAGGTAGAATTTTATTATGAAGATGGCATGAATGACAGCCAATTGCATGTTTTGGAAATTTAGTTTAGACTATTTTTCCAGAGAATATATTTTCAAAATCAATGAGTGAATCATTTTTTTGCTTAAAAACGAATGTCAATTTGTATGACTTTGTCCATTTTTTTTTCGTTTGGCACTATATATGACCTATTACATTATTTTGATTATGACGCTGAAACAATAAAAAAATACACAGTTAAATTGGGCAAGATATTCATTAAAAAAACCCCTCTTTTGGATAGTTATATGAGAATGGGTTAACATGAATTGCTCGTTTTTGGATAAGGAAGAGTTGCACGGTGCGATGGTGCGCTATATTAGTGCCCTTTGGTAAGGCATTAATCCTCATTACCAGGTCCTTCGGAGAGGACCTGAAGCCGTCGGTCCTCTGGTTGCTTGCTTACAAGCATGCTTTCTTAGCAATCAGGTAAAAAAATCCCAATCAATCAATCAATGGTACAATATTTTCGAAACAGAGCAAATTTGGAGATGATAAGTGACTTTTTAAAGCAATGTTACAGTATAAATCTGTATGGAATTAACCAAGATCCACATAAAGTCTTTTAAAAATAAGTAGAGAAGCTTGAGGGATTTCGAATCTATCAGTTGGATTTCAATGTTGACACGTGCTAACATGAAGTTGTATACATAAAGTTATATATCTCTAAACAAAATATTTATGTTGCTACCAGTTACAGAGACACGCGTGTAATCTGCAAATAAAACAGAATTGATCGTATACTGAGGAACCCATCACAATGTTTGCTTTGACTTGAATATGTTGGAAAACCAATAAATGAATCATTCAGGCTCACCCAGCTTTCGTTACATCTGGTCACAGTTAGCAATATAATGCAAATTCCAGAACTTCCAATACTATTTCAAGAATCAGGACCGGTGTTTATAAAACCTATATAAGCATTTTTACAATTTACGAGTGCTCACATGGTATTTGGAGAAAAAAATACATTTTTTAAGTAATGAAATTGACGATACTATGATAAACATAAATAATAATCAAGAATACACCTGAAAATGAAATGAAAAAAATGTAAGGTCTTGCCGAGATTCGAACTCGGATCACAGGATTCAGAGTCCTGGGTGCTAACCGTTACACCACAAGACCTTGCTTGTGCGGGAGTCCTATCTTAATAATGATATAGTGTGTATTTGACGTTCTGTTGTACGTTGCGCTCATTTTCTCTGGATTCTGGTCGATTTTTTGCTTAATATATCCGCATCAAATCCAATTTCGTTACAAGCAACAAATCAATGTTTGATATCATGTATTAAACAGCCATAAAAGTTATTTTATTTTAGAAACAATTACTCATATCCTTATTAGGTGATGTGAGTTAGTTATATTGTTACTTCTTGGCCAATGAAATTGCCCGTTTATGATTCAATCATGCATAATTCATAAGTGGGTGCACCGTATACTGCATGGCATACAGTTTTAGTGTGTGTTCACGTTGTATGCAATGGGATTGCTGCACAGACGAAGTTGGAGGTTGGAACTCACGACAAACCTACAATTTGAACTTGAAGAAAACCTTTATTACTCGATTCTTACATACTTGGAAGTTGTCCTGATAACCCATTTACTTTCAATCACCCTTCGTCTACGGAATTCTTCAAAGGAGGTATGTTGTGATTTCATACTTTTTTGGCAGACTACATTCAAGGGATATTATGGATACTTTGTACAGGGAGTCTAACCTTCAATTATGCGCTCCAGAGCGGAGGAGTGTATACGACCAGATTTTTTTTAACACCACTTGTTCGGAAAATAGTTTGTTTACTTTGTATAGGCAATAACACTGTTAACAGTGGGTGTGTCCCTGTTCCCCGTTCGCAATCCACTGTGGCATTACGTTTGTTTCAAAATTATATCACGATGATATACATGTATACATGTTTTTGTGATTGTGGTTATGACAAGTCTGCAGCAAAGCATATATTTGCAAGACGACAGTGACTCATTCTTTGCTCATTCATTCTGGCTGTTTCTTTGTATTCATTACTCATGCAGTGTGGACAAACTGGTGTAAAACTAAAAAGTCCCCAACTCGCCCTATCCAATTTGCATTTGTGCAGAGCATTGAATCTACAACAGGCCTACACTCCTACAGTGCATGCAGCGTACATCAATGTTCACAGTGCATGACATACCAGAACTGAAGAAAGGGATGGGAATTATGTTATGGATTGAAGTATAGGGCCTATATTATTGGTTTTGATATTATTATTAGTATAGTCTACTGTAAAATGAAGGAACAAATTTGGGAGTTTACAGTGTGCGTGTGGTAAACGTAAATTACTGGTATCAAATTTATTCAGAGAGCACATCTTCAGACTGGGCTCATCGATTTCTGTCTTTATTTCATAAAAATATATAAAAAGAACTGTACCAAAATAAAGATTATTATTCCGTTTTGGCCTGAAATGCACCAAAACGGGGAAAATAATCTTAAAAGGGGAAAAAACGGTGACTTCGGCTGTCGCACAACTTCACTTCCCTGTTTTATCCGAACTTAATACATAAACATATGGCCATTGAGTCCCTGTACAGATTGAGCTAGAACTTCGGTTTCTGTATTTGGTGAGTGGAGCCAACGGAGTTCAGCGGAACAACCAACATTAACAGAGACCGAAGCTTTTGGTCTATTGAGCCAGCAGAAATATAAGGAAATAACTTCAAATAAGTACCGCAAAAGGAATATCAGTCACAATTAAAGAACAACTCAACAAGTTGTATCAGTTAGTGTTTTATTAAATACCGGTAATATTGGAGGATTTGGAACAGCACTGAATTACGACAAGTCTTTTCATTTTCATCCTTGGTTGGCTATTCTGGATTGACTATTAAAGGCCTACAACATGTACACAATATTTATAGCAGCAAATCAGAAAAATAAAAGGATATTAATAAGCTTGTGTTATTTAGTTTAAAATATTGCCATTTATATGTTCTGCTTTCTTACAATCGTGATGTTGGGTGTAGAAATTATTTACATCCCACCGCTGCCACCAGTTAAAGAGATTGATATGGGAGTCATACTGTATGCCCTGTTCTTGCAGTGCTATGCATAATAGGCCTTTATCATTATCCTTCCTATTGAATGTAGTTCGGGAAAACTCTTGACAACCACTTACAACTCCCACGCATATCCTTCTTCACTGGAAAACTCAAAGTCTTGGCAAAGACCCATTCTGGATTACAATTAAATTCATCAATTGGCATGGCATGATGTCACTTTTCAGTCTTAGATTTTAGGTCCTGTTTTTTCTCAACTATATTATTGTACACACTGTACATTGAGACATAACCAGAAAAGCTTGTAGTATTAATTGGGGGCTGGTTGAGACTCAACAGAGGGTATACTATCACTATCAAAGTGCCGCAAATCACAAAAAAGCCAATAGTGCTCTACAAGGTAGAATTCAGTCAGGAAATACTAGGGTTACACTCGAAGAGGTAGAAATTTAAACTGAACGCTCTATTGGTTGCCAATAAAGATTGTGTTTTTTTCTTACAACCCATGGATGGTCATGCAAATGTGGCTTCTACAGCAATAAGTTGAGTCACTCCACTGAATTTATTTGAAACTTCTGTTTTAAAGTGCAGTTCAGTTTGAATCTGAAACAGAAAAAAAAGAGTAAAAAGTTGAAAATACACCCCAGGGACCAATGTTATTCTGGGAATAGAAGGGAAGGTGTGTATACCCTGGATGTTCAGTATGTTTTCTGCTCACTCAGTGCTATTGGTGGATGGAATGCACAATACCCTGGTGAAGTGGTTGACTGAATTTGAATTGATCTTTGTCTCGTTCCCTGCTGTGTGGACCAAAGATCCAGTCCTATTATCCCCAGCTCATTATTCAGTCAAACATTCTTCACAAGCTTTCAGATTTGTGTTGTCAAAAAGCACATTCTATTTTTGTGATACAGTTATATATTACAGATGTTAACCACTTGTCTGCTACATGTGTGTGTTGTCAATGAGAAATATTTATTTTGTTAAATTTAGAGCTAACGGTCAGACTAAAATAAGCCTAGGCCCAGGTGCGAAACTTACAATTAATGGTAATTTTGTTACAAAATGTGGAAACCTCAAATTTGATTCCAGGCTTTGCTGTTCACTAAAGGCGGTGCTGCACCATCCCGAGTTTGCTCAATCTCGAGATTTTAGCCCGATCAGCCCTCTTCGCGATTAATCTCGAGATTCAAGAAACCCCGTCTTCACCATCCCACGAGGAGCTATATCTGCTCGAGCGAGGCAACACGCCCGATATTCCGGGCATGCGCACTTTCGGATCTTGGAGTTTCAACGGCCCGCGCTTTTGAATAACTTCCCGCGATATGCAAGCAATGAACTCCTTTCACTAGTACTTTCGCCGAATTCAACCGGTGTTATGCAACAATCCTTTCAGCTCAGCGAGTGAAGAAGTGATGTATTCTTCGTGAAATATGATGGCGGAGTAGGAGGCAACGACAGAGAGAGAGAGAGAGAGGGAGGAGGAAAGAAATGCTATTTGCTCACATTTTGCGAAGGAATAAGACAACACTGCTGTCAGTGTTGTTATTGAATATGACCATCGTCGATGCGATGAGCGCCTCCCCCTTCGGTCTGGTCTCTCCCGGGGTCTCTCCCAAAATCCATTCACTGGTGGGGACACCATCGTTGCTTATGAACGCTATTCGCATGTATAAAGTTGACTTTCGCACGTGTTTATGTTTTGACCAAGGCGGAAGTGGAACGCGAATTGCATTATGGACTGACGTCATGAATAAATTACCCCGAGTCCAATCTCGAGTGCGTCTGCACCGACGAATTAGCGGGATAATTCGTAAAATAGCGCGCTATTTTGCAAATAAACCCGAGTTGACTTGGGATTGCAATCTCGAGATTAATCCTACGAACTAGCGCGATAATTGCGTCTGCACCGCCAACTATCTCGAGATTTTTCAGATCGGGATAATTTGCCGGATCAGAAATAGCGCGCTAATTTGAAACTTCGGGATGGTGCAGACGGCCCTTAACACTTCCCTAGGCTAGAGACTGATGCAAACCAGTATTTTATAGTGTGATGATCAATGAAAACATATTTGTTTATTCAGAACTGGCGTACCAGGGCCCATTTAATTTTGCCATCAGTAATTTCATGTTCGTCAATCTATTCAGAGCTCCAAAAGGAAGTTTGATCACATAATTTTTATAATGTATGTTGTTTTCTGAATGCTTGTCCTTTGTTTATCATTGTTATAATGTGCCTATATTGTAAATTGCTTTTATGGAAATGTGGAAATAAACTTTGAACTTGTCCACTCCAAACAACCAGCTGATTTGAATAAAAAGACAAAAATCAAACAAGGCTTTGTCACTGAAAATTTCATCACAATCTGTTGTAAAATAAGAAAGTAATAGCATCTTGAATTTCACTAAATTTCATAAAACAGATTATTCACATCATGGGGTCATACATGTACAAGAGTAACTTTTGCATTTATGAAATGTTGGTTTTTGTTTGTTTTTCCATGTAATAATAAAGAAACTCCTTGGTAAATCAAATGAATATAACACTGAGTTTACATTTTTCATGAGGAATCAAATTCAGTTTTACATTGTAGATGGAAAAAAGTGAAAACCATTATTTCTGAAATCATTCAAGGCAAAATGTCTTAATGTTCGTATTTGGTGAATACTGTAGCACATAAAAGTGCATTGACATACGTTATGTTTGTACCACCAGTCAAACTTTTCCTGGAATCAGTAAATGGCAATTTTGAAGCTGATGGACAAGTGGAGGGTAATTTTAAGAAAATGTTTGACCATGGGGGAGGGGGGGAAGCAAGGACATGTATGTATATATATAATATATTTTTTTTTAGGGGGGGGGGGGGCTAGTGCCGCCACTGCCTCAAATTCGGGGGGGGGGGGGGCTAACTGAGCTTGTGCTGCAACTGCCTCAAATCGTTATGGAATTTATTTTTTGTCTAGACTTTCATTCTTGTACATCAAATTTACGGTGGATGCTGTGTTAATGGTTTTTATGTTTGGGGCTTCACAAATTCAAAACAATAGATCATTTGTGCACTGACATAGCAAAGCACTGGGCTTGCTCTTTTATATTAAAGTCATTTTGTTTTTCTCTGGAAGCTCCAACCGCCCCCACCCCCTCCCCCATCATGGCAGCCATACATAAATAAAATGCTCTGAAGTTGAATTTGGATATGTGAGGATTATAACAGCAATAGAGAATAGAAAAAGGCCAACCTACCTTGTTTGACCACATAATCTAATTATCATCTATGGCCCTTGTTCGTTTACCTAACTATTTATTCTACATTCAACATTTGTGAATAGTTTGCAGTTGCACTCTAAATGAAAAACGCAGTATCTGATTGCTTCTCAAACTTTTCTTTGACCATTGAGATGTTGAGGAATGAATTGTTATGAATTGTGAGATTTTTGCTTATGAGGACACTACTGTCTCACTCTCAGTTGTCCCTGGTTAACGATTTCTGCCACCATGTTTTGAGAGAGTTTCACACTTGTTGCTGTCTGAGTTGTGGTTGACAGTGGCTCTGGAGCCCGTCCTTTGTCTTTCCTGTGATATAAGGTGCATGCTTTCAGACCGACTCAATCTCCAAAATACCTCTTAATTTATGAGAACTTGTTCAGGCCTTTATATACCTGATAACTATTTTCTACATTGGTACCGACCCAATGCAGATCCTTTCAGCTAATTTCTTGAAGTTTTGAGTACAGGGGCCCGTTGCAGAAAGAGTTGCAATCAATCCCAACTCTAAAAATCATGCGCAACTTGATTTTCAACCAATCCACAGTGCGCATTTAGGACTTGCGATTGATTTTTTGGCTTGCGTTTAAACGCAACTCTTTCTGCAACGGGCCCCAGGTATACATAGGTTGGTCAGAGTATCAGTTAAAGTGTGCGGATTAAAATGACGGGTTCTGATATACCCTCCGGCGCTTAAGCCCAATCTACTTGCTTTGATGGGAAAAGTTCTTGTAACTTGCTTTCACATGAGTTGCGAGGATACTCGCGACCTTGGAAGAATCCGTCCATAACTTTCTCTTAATTTTTTACAATTAGGCCTACATGTACCTAATGCTTGGCAGGTATTTCTGTTGTAAATATTACAAAAAAGGGTATAGGCCCTATTTTTGTCGGAGTAGATCAGCGTGAATTTCCCATCAAGAAAATACCTGGTATTCTTGGTGTTTGAGTCAGTCTGAACTCTGGAAGCACCTATTTGTGAATATCTTGAAATGTCAAATAATGATGAGGAGACATCAATCTTAATCGTTTAATTGTAGTTATCCTTTGTCAATCCCATCCCACTCGGGGTGTGAGTCATGGGTGTGCTAATGCACCTCTTTCAGACAACATTATTACTTATTAGTCTGCCCAAGCAGACTTGTTGTAAGTGATCTCTCGCATCATTGCTTGTCATATAAAGGGATAAATCTTCCACTCCAATATTTCAATTAAAAGCTTGAATATTTGGATTCAGAATCCTTTGAGATTAAAAATATATTTGGAGTTTGGCCTGCCACCCGCTATTGCCATCAAATGTAACTCTTTGATTTAATAGGAGTTAGTATTTAAATCCATCTAATTTTGAGTTACATGTACTATTACTATTAAATGAAATATTTGTGCCCACATGGTCTGCTGAGGGAATAAACATTGACTTTACTCCACCCACGGTGCTTCCATGATAATATGACTGTACACACAGACGCTGTCATGGTTTTACAAAGCAATCATTTGTGAGTGGCACTGCCAGAGAGCAAATCAAATATCCGTCTTATGAATACAATATTCTTCAAAACTGGTGTAATACCCAATTATGTCTGCATTGTTCAGGGTGTTTACCATTTTGCATACTTCTCAGAAAGTTATGTACAGTATCTATAGTCTTTACTTAGTTTTCTTCATGAGGGGAATTTCCCTAAGAAAGAAATGCAAGGTCCCACTGATACTGCTCAAATACATTGTATATGAAACTGAAAACCATTTTTTTATTCATTAATTGTACCAGGCTTTCATTGATTATTTTCTTTTGTGATTTTTTTCTCATGAAAGTGTGAAAAGTAGCGTCTGTGTCATTTTATTTCACTGCAAATGGCTGGCCTCATTGTTTAGGGTCCTATGATACACACATTTATCAAAATTTGCTTGCAGAATGGTTGATTGATGCTATTTTGGTCAATGTTATTCATCCATATTACGAAATGCATATGATTTCATAATGAGGACTGTATGCTCACTATGCTGAATATACATGTAGGTGGTCCTCAATCTGTTACCTCTCAAACTATTTTATGTATCAATTTAATTTACCCAGACTATGAGGCTTGTAGGCTACTCACTGAATAATGTAGAGTGGGATTCGTAGAGGTCCTTTATCAGTTCCCATAGCCAGTGGGTTATAATGAATGAACCTCGGGCATGAGTCCCGCGTTGGGGAGGGGTGTTTGCCATTTGTCCCCCCATTTCTTTCATTATTGTGGCTTGTGCCTACTCATATTTTCAAGTGAAACCCCTTGTTTTACTTGACATCTCTTCGGCACGTACAGTGTATGCCTAAGTACTTTTTAGGGGGAGGGGAAGTGCTATTAAACTTATTCAAAAGAATAATCAGCCCAATTTCTGTGACCTCATATCTTTGATCATTGAATACTGTAGGTCCATGCTTTTTTACCCCTGCATAGTCATTCAAAATTTAAATTCAAAAATTCAAAAGAAGGTTGGTAAACTTGGTATACTCGTACCAATGAAAGGATGAGGTAAAAAAACTAGACCAGACAACTTCTTGAGCTAAAACAAATGATAAACATCTTGAGTAGCAAACCATATGGTTCATTACTTAGTTTAGTACACGAATGGAGAATTAAGGCACATATTTTAATTTCTTTATTGTCTTTCTACTTTAAGATAATAAATGGTAGTATAACCTCATTTAAAGTAAGTTGGGGTGGGGTAGTTTATTGCTTTGCAGATATCAATCTACCCAATTAGTGGAGTTACATGTATAAGAGAGCACTGTATGCTGTATATGATCATGGATATGATTCAGACGTCAATCATTAACTTGTCAGAGATGGATAGTGTCAATCCTTGAAATAGCTCTTCATCATGCTTTTAATGAAGGTAAGTGTGTGGCTGGAGCAATATTCACTTGTTAATATATTGGGTTAGATATTGAAGTCAAGCTTAATTACTTTATTATGCATGTGAGTAATTGTAACAAGTCAATGTTATAATTATAGAAGATAAACTTAGAGTAAAACAAAATCTGGATTAAAGTTCCCTGTTTAACCAACATCTACTTATTAGTAAGCAGTCATTGTAATCATTGTATAACATTATGATTGACCCAGACTCATTGGATAGCCACAGTACTCATTGAGGTGTGTATTTATTGGCTGTGCTGTGACAAGTCTCTGAAGGTTCCATTATACATGTCCGTTTCTCATTTGTCATCATCACGATCATGAAACTGCAAGAGGCTAGATCCCTCAAGAAATTTAATTATCCTGTTTAATATTATTTTACCGGAATCTGAAGTTTCGATTTCATATTTGGGAGGAAGTTGCATAGTATCATTAGTATGGGTTTTCATTTGATACCAGTATTTTATTTGTATGAGGAATTGAGCCATATTATTTAAAATCATTTTCATTGATCAGCACACCAATACAATCTCCTTTTATCAATTATTTTTATAACATATGGGAATGGTCTCTTGTCTCAACATGTATGATTATCAACATCTGTTTTGAAAGTGTTTAAAACTTTCGAAAGCTTTTCGCGAAATATCCTTTGCTCATACTCGTACAGTATTGTACAATTTATCTCTCTGTTACTGACAACATTCATTTTTGAAGATGTTTCATTCATTAATTGTATTCTAAGTCCAAGAATCAACCCAAACACATTTTAGGGACTTGCAGCTCTTATTTCTTATTCATATATTTTCATTAAGTATTTATTTTGGAAAAAATCAAATCATGTGTTTGCATTTTCAATGGATCTTATAAAAGGAATTAATTAAACCTATATCTATTTTTTCTATGAAATATATAATGTACGGTTGTCTAGAAGTTTCAATTTAAAATATTCCAACCATATTGAAAAGAAAAATGGGTATGAAAAAGTTGGTGACATCATACAATGACGCTGTATTAAAGGGGAATCCAACCCAAATAAAAACTTGTTTTTATAAGGAAAAGAAAAATCAGACAAGTTGATAGGTAAAAGTTTGAACAATATTGGACAAACAACAAGAAAGTTATGAATTTTTAAAAGTTGTAAATATTGGTAATCACTATACCCATGGAGACTTCAAATTGGCCGCATATGGGACTACTCTTCCATGTACTCCAATACATATAATGGCTAAAATGTCATTTTTCCCAAAAGTTTTATTTCAAATTATATTTTTCTTTCATGAGGATATAAAACAATATACTACCTGGGTTATATTTAGATTACTGCCCCAGGGGAACGGGTACTTAGGAGAAAACCACGAATCCTTGATAATAAAGTACATGGCCTATGGGAAAGTTGTCCTTGCCCCTTGTCATAATTTACTTACCCAGTTGCCAATTTGAAATCTACATAGTATTAGTGATCTCAATTTTAAAGTAGCTATAACTTTCTTATTGCTTGTCCGATTTCTTTCAGACTTTCACCATTCTGTTTAATTTATTTTTCTCCTTCCCAACACAAATTTTATGGCCAAGGCTGGATTCCCCTTTAAAAGCACTATCATGACAGGAAGGTACTGAACTGTTTTGAAATGTATCAGTTTACTGTAAAGGTGATACAGAGTTTAGTCTATTCACACCAGTTTCTTTATCTATGTGTGGAAGTTTTTTCATTTGTGTGAAAGACTCGAGGAGGGTCATGTGAATTACACATGTTTAGGTCTACATGTACATGTGATGCATGAAACGGTCAGTGGTCAAACATTATTGATGTCATCATTTTTTCATCCTACATGTATCATTCTAATGTTATCATTATTTCGTATCATTATTATGTTTATTACTATTATTGTTATTATTATTATTGTTGTTATTATTGTTATTTATTAGTGTTAATATTACTATTATTATTCTCATCACCCTGCACCACCACCACCACTACTATCACCATCATCATCATCATCACCATCATCATCATCATCACCATCATCATCATCATCAAGACATAATCATCATGATCATCATTTATTCTTCATCATTGCATTATCTGTTTTTACTACCGTTTTACATGACTTCAGCATTATAATTTCTTGACATAGGACATATAATGCACAGGTATACAGTACACAATGATTTATCAAAGTACAAGCAATGTTGACATATGAGTCATCATGCATGCTCAAAGAAATGGGCGTCAACTTAAACTTCATAGTTAACACAGAAATAAATAAAAAAACTGTCAGATACATGTAATGTTTATATATAGTCACATCAGCATTATAAAACATTAAAATGAAAAATGAAAAACAGATAACATTGAAAGCATCATTGTTCTTTAATAGTGAGAAGTATGGAGGCAATTAAGGTATTGAATTTATAGGTTTGAATGAATTAATTATTTCATTAGGCATATATAATTTTTTTGAACAAATTCTTTATAACCTAACAACAATGTATGTTATAGGCAATATTCATACACACTGTTTGGTTTACGCCCCTTCTAATTTATTGTCATGTTTATCGGGTGCAGGCCTATCATGCCACCATTCCTATTCATTTATGTTTTTGTTTTATTCTTAATTTCTTCTGACAATAGGGGGTGCACTCTACAATCCCAACTTTGTATGAAGATTTGTTTGTTCAAAAGCCTATATTCATGTACATGTACATTGTCAAACAATTGTATAAAATTGGCAGAGTTCATTTTTAGGAATTATTGAAATAAATGAATGAAATATTAAGGCTTCCTACTATAGGTGAAACCCCCTTGTTTATTTCCTCCACATCCCATATACATCATGTACACATACATTGTAGGTCACATTTTTTTATCCTGACTGTTATGAATCTGTTAATTTCCCCAAGGCAATAATTAAATGTCATTGATTTTGAACTTCACAATGTTTGATCCATGAAAATCAGTAGGCCAGTAAACTTTTTTTTTAGGGGGGGGGGGGGTGTCACACAGTTCTGCCAGTCTATTATTGACATTTTATTCAATATTTATGACATGTGTCAATGTTGCTAACTATTGTATTTCTCCTCATAAATCTTACCAGACAAGCAATATTTGTACTATAGACCTTAGGAGTACATTTTTTCCCCTTGGGTCAAGTAGTCTTGCTGTGCAGACACATTCACTGTCATTTGCAAGCAATTGGTAGGAGAGTAAATGATAGAAAACGCACAATGCAAGGCACTATTTTAGTCCAGACAGGTGCCATTCCTCTGATACTTGTGATCTCTTTTAAAGATTCTATATTTATTCATTTATTATTTTTAAGGGGGGGGGGGAGACAGGAGCTTTAGCCCCCTAACTTTTTTTGCAGCAGGTGTACATAAACATGTACAAAAATTGAAATTTACCATCAGAATGATTGTGATTATACAGTACGTCCCAGAAAAAAGGAAACTGGGAGTCCCATGTCTTTTTTTTTCAAAGGCAAATGAATTATGATATTTCATTAATACATAATCATATAATTCAATTATTCTTCTTAATGTTGATACCTAACATGAGACGCTTCAAGCATTAATGTGCAAGACGAGTTTGAAATTTCAGTGTCAGAACCAGGTTGCGCATAAAAATTGGACAAGATTGGTCCGTGATATGACGACCGTGCTTATACGACGACTGGCTCATTAGCATTTCTTTTGTATTCTTTGTTAAGATTCTCTCACTAATCCCTGAAATGAGAGTGGATTCAGTTTCACACGTGAGTTTCTGCACAAATCATTTCTGATGTATGCCTCAATATTTGTTGAACGATTTGCTAAGTATCAAATTCAGTGTAAAGAAACCATATGAAAAACGTCTTTCCTTTTTTTTGTGGGACACACTGTATATGTATGTATACATGTGCAGCCTCCATCCCCTACTTTTAAAATTATTGTGTCCCCCCCCCCCCTGCTCTGTCCCTATTCACACTCATCCCTATGTCAATACTTGGGGGGAAAAAATCCAGATTTTCTCCCCTACATGTAAGTCACCCAAGGGGAGCAGATTTTTTGTTTCGAGTTCTTGGGGGTGTTGTAGTTGTACAGGGTCTAGTGTAGTAAGAGGGACTCATTTCGGAGAAGCCAGACTTGAGGTTTGACCCCATCACTGCTAAATGATTCGCATTTTTGTGGGATGACTGACGTGTATCATGTGGTGTTTGTAGTCTCCCTTCGAAGACCCATTGAAGGTGCAAGTTGGTCAGTATCTAATAAGGTGGTGCTGCACCAGCCCGAGTTTGCTCGATCTCGAGATTTTAGCCCGATCGGCCCTCTTCGTGATTAATCTCGAGATTCAAGAAACCCCGTCTCCACCATCGCAAGAAGAGTGATTCCTGCTCGAGTGAGGCATAAAGGCATGGTCTGACGCCGTGAATAATTAATCCCGAGTGCATCTGCACCTGCGAATTAGCGGGATAATTCGTAAAATAGCGTGCTATTTCGCAAATTTTTGATTTGGGATTGCAATCTCGAGATTAATCCAGCGAACTAGCGTGATAATTGCGTCTCCATTAGAAATAATCTTGAGATGGTTCAGATAGGGATAATTTGCCGGATCAGAAATAGCGCGCTAATTCGAAAAGTCGGACTGGTGCAGACGGCCCTATAGAGGATATCATAGAAGGGCATATTTATGTACGGGTACATTTAGCATGGAGCTATTAATAGCTCTTTGCATTTAGTTCAATACCACATGCAGATCCCATTATTGTATATTCCACATCATCCATCAGGGACAGAGTAACCAGGGGGAGGGGTGTTCCCCCCCCCCCCCCCCCGTATACTGGGCTATGTTTAGTCTTTGCTGGTTTAATATGGTACATACGGAGAGTTCAAACGGTGCATGTCGAACTTCAAATCTAGTCCCCCCCCCCCCGTAGTTCCTCAAAAGAAGAAAAATACACATGTGATCAATGAAAATCGCTCAAGAAGAAATACCAATTATCTAGCCTTTGAACATATAAATCATTTTATCTCGTTATCCAGAGCTGTAAATATGTAAGTACAATAAATTTTATATTGTCACACAAGACACACACATGTGAATTAAAGAATTTTGAATTTCATTTCCATACATGTAGTTTTGTCATGTGTGGATGATAGGAGCTAGGAAGAATATAATTGTTGGCAAGCAGACGAAATGTTTCTTATCCCTCAGCAAAAATCATTCTAAATCAAATTATTGTTCTGTACTGAAGCCTATTATCCAGAAATGTAGACAATAAGGTGTAGAAATCTTCCTTGTTACAGAGAAATTGAATTAGGAATTTGTCTGTGTATTAATGTTCTTAAAAATATATGTATCCTATGTTTGATAAGGTAGGAAGAAAAACAATTTGGAAAGCTATTAGTATACCAAGTCAGAATTTCATATTGTATGTCTCATTATTCTGCCTGCATACAACTAACTGATCATGAAGGAATAACTGCTAATCACTGACCGACCGGTATATATATATGTACATGCATGATGATAACTTTGTTTTGGGATCATTCCAAAAGTTATAAAGATTTCCAACCAGCATCTTCAAGTGTCTATGGCACATAATTATCAAACCATATATATCTTTCATGATCAGCATAACAAATCAATAAAAACATACTGAAATTACAGTACTACTAGACGACAATAGGTACCAGTCACATAAAAAGTAGCAATAATGATGATGATGATGATAATGATGATGATGATAGTGATAGACATTCTTACAAATTGACATTTATACAGTTGTAAACAATAATGAACATTCTTGAAGAATTCAAAATGGTTAGTTAGGTCAATTTTCTATCTCTTAAAATGGATAGAGTTTTCCTTTCTCTTTAATAGCCAAATAATATTCAATTTCCTTTTATTTTCACACGTAGGGCCTATAAAGCATTTCATTTTTGTATGCCTATGAAGAAGAACCCTGTGTGTGTCCCATCCCTCAATGAATTGATATGCATGACTCACATAGCCATTTCGCACCATGCTCTCATCTCCAAGAAGAGAGTCCCCCCTATGACGACAGCACAAGGCTTCTGCTTTATAAAAGAGAAGTTCCCCTTTAAGGTGGTCCCACATGTGCCTATCTGCGTGTGTGTTTGTGACTCATCACCATGCCTACTGTGCCATGTGTACCCTTGTCTCAGACGCAAATTTGGGTATCCAGGAGGTGCCGCAATTTTCTGCTTAGCGGTCGGAGGAAGCAGTAATAGGTCAGGGGAGGGGTAGAGCCGGCATGACTGAGAGGGGGCGAACAATTTGTCATATTGTATCTGTGCATGTTTGGAATGAAAAAGGATTACCTTTGCATTTTAATGTTGGGTTATAAAGCAGACAGGAGTGAAGTAATGTAAACCCTCTGGATATATTCTCGCTTATCAAAAATATTAATTATATCGGAAGAATAAAGAGGGCAACATTGGTTGTCTTGATTTAGTGGAACGAATTGAGAGTATTATTTTTTTCAGAATTAAGCAGAAAATGCTTAAGATACATACACTTACTTTCAATAGGGCATTGTGCTTATCATATATAGTCCTGTTATAAAGTCATGGATTAAATAGGATCATTTCATTATTCTTTATAGCAAAGGAAAATTTCATGCTGTGTAATATCAGCCAAGTCAAGATCTTTGTCCGCAATCAAAGAATCTTCTCTCCTAAATACTTTGTAAAATCCAAGACATTTGGTATGAATATAGCTTTTTGGAAAATGGCACCAAAATTATGGAAAACACTCTTGATATTAGATCAATTATTACAGCCTTTGACAAATTCAATCTGTCTTAAAAACCTAACTTGTATAAACAGTAAGATTACAAGCTTTCAATTTTCATAAAGAGAGATCATATTATAGGCCCTACGTTTCTAAAAACTTTATAGTATTATGATTTTTAAGTTCATTATTATTAAAGCAGTTAAATCAACAGCACTCATCCAATTCCAGGGTCCATTTTCATGATTTGTCATAACAAATGCACAATTTCCATAACAAATTTACTATCAGCCAATCAGATAAGGATTTCAGTAGCTTTTAACTGTTATTGCAAATTTGTTATTGAAGCAAGTTTTGTGAACCAGGGCCCCAGATCCAAGATGAGGCAATTATGAACTTTCCATAACAATTGCGTTGTTGTGGTTTTTGAAAGAGAGGCAGTTTTTGGAAAATGAACAATACAGAGTTTCAGCATGACTAATATTTTATGAGTGCAAATGGGGTTGTGATTGTGTGCATTAGAAGATACATAAATTACTTCTCTTTTGTTGACAGTTTGTACGATCCTGCGTGCAGGTTTCGCCTTTGTTAGGGCCGTCTGCACCAGCCCGAGTTTTCAAATTAGTGCGCTATTTCTGATCCTGCAAATTATCTCGATCTGAACAATTTCAAGATTATTTGTATACTAATGGAGATGCAATTATCACGCTAGTTTGCTGGATTAATCTCGAGATTGCAATCCCAAGTCAACTTGGGATTTTTTTCAAAATAACGCGCTATTTACGAATTATCCCGCTAATTCGCCGGAGCAGACACACTCAGGATTATTTATTCATGGCGTCAGACCATAATGCATCGATGCCTCGCTCGAGCAGGAATCGCTCTCCTTGCGATGGTGGAGACGGGGTTTCTTGAATCTCGAGATTAATCGCGAAGAGGGCCGATCGGGCTAAAATCTTGAGATTGAGCAAACTCGGGCTGGTGCAGCACCGCCTAGTTTGTACGATCCTGTGTGCAGGTTTCGCCTTTATAGTGAATAACATTCTGGACTCCTCACCAAGCTTTCCAGGGAAACAAATACACTGGGGGGGGGGGGGGGGTGATGTAGCCCCTGAAATGCTCAAAAGAGCCCTGGAACCCCCCCCCCCCAAAAAAAAAAAGGGAGCCCTGGAAATTCTTACTGGAAATCCCTGTTCATCGTAATGTTAAAGCTTTTCCAATGTTGCAGATTTAGTTGTGAAAAGTAGCCCCCCAATATAAAAACAAAATATTTTTTTCCTTGTAGCTTGCCTTTACAGCCGTTTTTTATCCCCTCTATTCAAATAATGCTTTGAACCTCATTTAAAGAGACCACTTTTTCTGGGATCTCATTTGGAGTTGTACTGATTAATCCTTATTAATTCCTGTGCTTTGGGTTTGTTGTTCACTTAAATATTTTTATGATTATTCAAAAACAATCATGCATGCTCTCTAGGAAAACAAATTGTAGACCTCTCATGAATGACAATTGGTAGGTAGAATGCTCAAATTATTTACTGTGTACTAGGCCTCTAGTCATGATGAAAACCAATGCAGTTTTGGTGAAAAAAATAATATGAATATAGGATCTATTCGTCATGGTATTATCATATACAATAGACTGACACCATAGTGTATGCAGTTTCTGAAACTGAAATGAAACAAAATCCTGAAAGGTGTTCAAAATTACTGTCCATTCATTCGGTCAAGGCTTTTCATTTTAATTCTATGTGTAGAAATGCAGGGCAGAAACTTAAGACTTGACTCAGTTTGAATGAAGTAGACAAGCAATGGATATAATATACATGTATATAGTATACTTTTGCGTTAAAGTTTTTAGTATATTTGTATACATGGTTTATTAAAAAGATTTATTCAATATTTATTGTTTGAACAATCATGATAATTCGAAAGAACATTTCCAACAAAAAGAGATAAATAGGAACGAAAAATAAGCAAGTAAAGGCAGAGTATTAAAGAATAAACTTATTTACCCTGGCTTTAGCTTTAGCTACCATTTTTTCAATGTTGCTCAGTGCATTCAAGGGATTAATCCTACCAGGTACCCATTCACCTCACCTGGGTCAAGTGCAGCGCAGTATGGATAAATATCTTTGCTGAAGGAAAACACGCGCTCTGGCTAAGAGGATTCGAACCCACAACTCTCTGATTGAAAGACGAGAATCAGAACCGCTACACCACAACATGCCCACAATAGAGTGCAATAAAAATATCCGGAAATAACACTTAAAAATTTTGCATATGAATTTTCACAATTATCAAATAAAATAATTCAGATTATATTGTTTTCTCACAATCTAACAATTTTATAAAAAACATGATGTTAACTGTTGTTTGAAGTACATCAGCCAACAAAATTCTGCATAATCTTCCGAGTGATCAATATCCGAGGGCTTTTTTTTCATTGGAGTCTCTTTCAGTTCAATAAAAAAGGCAGGAGCCATAATGGGCCTCATTCATAGCTAAGTCATCTTCCTTCTCACTGTGCAGTGATTCTGTGTTTATAAGACACCCCCTCAATAACCCCCCCCCTCCCACCTCCCATGACTCACAGATCATTAGAGCAGGGAGCGCATTTCATGAAACAAGTAATCAGTGAATTTCAATGACTGTTGTTATAAGCTACTGCAAATCCGTGCATTTGATTGGCTGAGAGCCTATTAGGAAAGAATATCACATGAAATGCTCTGTACAAGCTATCCCTGGATCACTATATGAATAGACCGACCACCTTTAAAAAACATATTCTTTGAAAATTGAATCTTTGTCACATTTACAAAATGATCATTTTGGAATGAATTTCATTATTTCAGATTCCGAATATTGGCATTTATATACTATATGTATTTTTATTTTAGTTTGAACAAACCCCCGAAAAATGTGGATCAAGCTGTTTCCTCAGTTTTTGCTGAATGCTCATAAAATTTTGCACACATACTGTTGGAATAAATATGTGGAGTTTCATATTACTAGTATAATGTTCATGAGAATATGCAGGGAAAAAACTTGAATGTTTAAAATGTCATCACTTTAAAATTGTATGTCCAAGTTTGATGAGATTGTCAGTGTATTTGACTGTTTGTTTGATTTTATCTTGAACGAGAGTCATATTAATGAGAGGGGCAACAGTGGAAACAACACATTAATGATAATATTGACCTACATGAATATCTGATACAGCTATCATGAATTCATTCTGATAGTCTGAATCAGAATGGTGCGGATATGAATAGTGTGAACCCTGCAATAAAAGTTGCCTCTGTTTATTTCCTAATAATCTGTTCAGTTCACTACCTTTTTTTTTTTTTACAAATGCAGCGAGGAAATAGTCTGAATATGAATAGAAAGTAGAATCTTCATAAACATTTATTGAAATGAATTAATTGAAATATGCTTCTTTTATGAGCTAACCCATCCTTAAGGATGAAGAGTTATTTATAAAAGGAAGGCATTTATTCAGATCGAATATTATTAGCTCTACCTACATGTACTGTATATACACAAGAGTATGGAACTCAAGAATGTTATTCCTGTTTTACATATCTAGTGGAAAAAAAATTTACCTGAATTTTAAAAAATATATACAGTTATATTAAAAGAAAAAGCAGACTTTTTTATCAAATATTTATATTGGATTCTTAGACTCTATCTGTATTCTATGTTATAAAGAATGTTTTGGCATAGTGAATTACACGTATCTTGTAAGTAATCATAGACTACAAGTAGGGCCTATATATATGATAACAGGAAAGAGGCCAAAACCGAAACTAAGCTGAAGACGACACAATGAGTGATAAAGTAGACGCAACCAGGGGAAATAGTAATCTTAATTACAAAGTAAAACTGAAATGAGCTGCAAGCCTTTTATCAAAGCCACTAGATACTGCAACCTCCATGATTATATCGTAATTTATAGATGCACTGTTAGCTTGTATTTGCCAAATTGGGAGACTGAAGTACCAGGTAAGATAGATCTTTCTAACTTTTTTTCTTTAACTGTATTCAAAATTTCTAGGTTACTGCATAATTTTAAGATGAGCCACAACTTCATCATGAATTTTTAGTTGATTTTGTTGTACAATTGTACAATAAGAAGAAAGTTAACAACTTTTTGGCTCGTCTGTAACTGAAAATAAATTTGGAAAACATACAATCTGCATGTAATAATTCCTGGTTTGTTTGTAAATGACATTGAAATACATTGATTGCTTAAGCTGTCTCTAGATCTGGATCTGGATGTGATACAGTGCAGGACTGTTGGGTATGATGCTATAAATGGGAAAATTTGAAGTTGATTTTGTTGTACAATTGTACAATAAGAGGAGCGTAAAGATGTTGGTTGTCAGATTGTTTCTGTCCCTAAAAAGAAAAGCAAAGTACACTTTTTGCACTATGATATAAAATGGTCATAACAGCTGTAATCATTTGAATTATAAGTCACTATGCAACTTTTAATGTACATGTATGCATGCATTGTTATTAGATCACTATATCCACACTTATTTTCTGTTATCATAAGTACCTGGGCACATTTAACAATAAATAAATTGTGCCTAATCCCTCCAAAAGACGAGCCAACATTTGTATGCCAAAGGATTGTAAATGAAAATCATGAAGTGAGAAATTCCATGTTGTAAACTTGTAGTGTATTGTGTGATTTTATCAATTTTATTCTCTAATATTTCCCTTTTGTATAGTTTAATGAAAATGAAAAAAAAAAGAATATCATGATGTTATAGGGTAATACTTCCTCTTTTAGCTTGCTTTATTCATATTATTAGGCAAAGTTTATAGCAGTATTGATGTACTTGTTACACCTTGTATTAAGTTCCCATGGAAGCTTCGATTTGTAAAAACGGGATAGGTGGGTTGTGTATACCTTATGCGAAAATCAATATTTTAATTATCTATTCAGTCTGCACCCCCCCCCCCCCGCGTCTGACTCACTTTGGAAAGCCGTAGTCACAGTGAACAAAAAAATGTAAAGCCAAATTAATTTTTTGAGTTGGTTGATGTATGAATATTCTTTTAGAATATCTATAAGTGGTTACCAGCATCACCATAATTCAAGAATTTTTCATATTCAATATACACGCTATTTATAAAACCAGTGAAAAAAAAATATGCATTTGTGTAAAGGCATTTACGAGTGTATACAGAGTACAGGTAGTTACTGTAGCATGCCTCCAAACCGATAATTGTAGTTTATCTGTAATCCCACCTACCGAAACATTATGAGGGTTTTTTAGGAAGTAGGACCTCGATCATCCTTCCTCAACCAGGAAATCCTGCATAGTTGGCTGACTCTATTCTTTTTTTCTTTTCCTCCACTGAATAGGTAGAAATGACGTACATTTTTTTTGTCATAAATGTAAAGGCTGAATTTCTTCTCAGGAACTTCCTGTGGTTTTAATCTAGTTTGTAGCTGTATACTCTGTAATTTTAGTGTGTAGCAGTACAGGACCTAACTTTCATGCCTCGGAAAGAGTTAGAATACACTTGGAGAAGGACTAGATCTAAATGTGTTTAAACAGGCTAGGCTCTCTTTCATAATATTTGTTGTTGCCCACAACTTTATTTCTGACCAGAACAAGTAGGTGCTAAAACCGGTAAGTTAGCTGGTTGGTGTTTAAATTTGATCCTAGTAGATTATTGTCTTAATGCAAAATTAATATTTGTTCAAACTCATAAAGAAAAATTAGGGAGAAATAAATCAATAAAATGAATTAATAACTGAAAATTAAAATGAATTTGAAAAGGAAAAGATGAAATAAAAGAATTGGAAATACATTTTTGAAATTTTATTTGAAATAAAATTAAATATGAAAACAATATTGATAATGATTTAAAAATGGATGAAACAAAGAATAAAATGTACAAATAAATAAATGGGTAATGATGAATGCATGAATGCATGAATGAATGAATGAAATGAGTGAATGAATAGAAGATGGATGGAATATGAATGAAATGGGTAGTGAATTCATTCAAAATGTGTCATATTATTCTTATTCTGAATAAGCAAGGGTTAATCCTATTTTTCATTTTTATATTGTCTGTATTATTTTGGATTGGGATTAGGAAGGCCATGCTTTCAAAGGTCCGATTTAGTGAGGTATAGTATTTTATTTACAAATAAAACATGAGTGGATTACAGGTCATGATGACGAGTCTTTATTCAATGAAGGTCTACTAGCAGTTGATAAGTATTTCCTTGACATGAATTGTTAATTTTGGATTAGGATAAAAGTCGACTTACAAACAATCCCGGGGAAAATAAACAAATATTACAAAGTGTTACAAGTGTATCTTGATTTTAGTTATCAAAGATAAATAATGGGAGGATCTCCTGGTTCGGCAAGGCTAAATCGTTGGATCAAGGTAGTAGTAATTTTATCTGGACATAGTGTAAATGATCAGTGTGAATTACACATTGTTTGAGTGTAGGTCTATTGGTATAAAAGTAAGAACTTGCGTTCCCACACATTTAGGCACAGGAAGGGAAGGTATATCATTAATAGAAAGTATCCTAGCAAGCAATGTAAACCACTGAGAAAAAGAAACTCTAAGTGGGAAAGGGGGAGTATTGAAGGCGTAGGGACGTTCACACCTGACAATTACCCTGGAATTTAAAGAAGGGAAATAATTAAGTACAAGTTCTGTTGTCACAGTTATTGAAGTTGCCAAGTGCATACTGCCCTGCATTTACACTAATGATTCAAGACCAGGGCTTATCTAATTCTCTAAATTATATTTTGTTTATTTATGCACAATTCATTTTCCCCTTTATCGTGATCTCATTAAAAGTGATATCAAATCAAATCATAGACAGATCTTTTGTGGTTAATATATAATTTATGCCATTTTTTTATATTCAGTGAAATTATACTACTTTTTTGTGAGGTAATTCAGACAGACAAATAAAGTGGGTAAATCATGACAAATCAAAATGTATTTTGTTTGTTTCCTTGGTGAAATCCTGATTACAAAGCATCAAGAATGAGGCAATGCTAAAATGGTAAAGAAGGAGCCTGAGATTTAAAAGATTTAATGGCGACTAATGCTTACTCACTACTTGGCCTCAGATGCAGTCAACATGTATCTACGTTTTAATGAACAATTGGATGAAAGGGGATTGCTGCATTCAGCTGACAAAAGAGGATTAGAATGGGAATAAAAAGGGTACATGTAGAAGCCACAAATAAATATACATGCACAGTGGGTAAAGTATAGTCCATATTCAGGATCAAAGAGAATATTATAACCAAATTATTTAGTACATTTTTTTTTCAATGAAGAAAATAATCTATATTAAACATATTCAGTTGAGTTGGAAGATAGACTTGTAATTTCTGTATTATTGTTAACATTCCCCACAGTCAAATACAAACTTTTATTCATCATAACCACCCCCTCTTCCGAAATCCCAACAACATCAACAGGCAATTAGGACTGTTGTAGACTTGATCACTCTCTCCATGTGCCCCCTTAAAATAAGAAATTTAGAACTGAATAGATGAATAAATAGGTAAATAAATAAATGAATAAATAGATAGATAGATAGAATGAATAAATAAGTATAAGTTGAATAAATAAAAACTAAATTGAATAAATGAATGAATTGAATGAATAAATAGATAGATAAATGAATAAATATAGCTGTAAATAAATGAATAAATATACAAACAAATAAGTAAATGCAAAAGAATGACCATATACACCCCTTTGGTCACACTGTCAAACCTCCCCACTATTTCCAAACAAAATAATAAAAGTTAAAAAAAATTGATTTTTGAAAAAGTGTGAATTTCACAGGAAGACTAGGAAAAAGAGCAAGCCAAAACTAGTATTGTTTTATTAGCTTGACCAAACCATGGACCTGTAGGTCCATGACCAAACCGAGTCCCTGGTGCTGGCATTTCTAGTCTCGGCATGACTTTTGTCATGCTATTAATAATACCATGCCCTGGAAATACTCCATCTATGAAGAGAAGTATTGGGCCTATTTGTAGGTCTGTTATTAAATGTATCAGGCATATTTTTTCTGAAAAACTGTTTGTTTTCCTCTCTTTCGGGTTCTGTACGGGGAATAACAAGGTTGGTTTCCTTTGCACAAGCACTGACTCACTGTCAACTTGTAGATTCTTGTTTTTGTGCTATATTGAACCATTTCAAAGGTAGTTTGACTTCAAATCATGCATGCAAGGGTGGGTTTATTACACAAAAGAGCAGTGTGTTATGAAACCCAGTAGGACAGCTTTTGAAGTGCATGTGTCATGTATGATGGGCGTACCAAATTGAGAAAATTTTCAACCAGATAGTGAACAGAACTCCATTTTTCACAAGACAGTTGAGGAACAACACTTAGAGTAAATGATGGGATGAGCAAGTTCTAACTAAGGAGCTTGTCAAATTAAATAAAATCAAACTATCCATTCTGTTTCTCTTGATAGATTTCTCTCTCCACACTAATGTTATGACCAAGGTTGGAGTATTCCCTTTATAAACTGACCAACAGAATTCATTTTCTTTCAGTTTTCCAGTATGGTATCCATGAGTAGCCAAGTGCTCAGCAAAAAAAAACCTATCATGTAAGATGATATCTTGTTCAGATTGACAGTTAGTACACCAATGTGACACAGTGTTGAATCGTTTCATTGTCATTTGATATACATTCCTGACCTAATAATATACACATGTGATAAGTAGTTGGTTTGTTAAAGGGGCAGTTGACCCAGACGATAAAATGTTTCAATGTAAATTAGCAACGGAAGCCGACCAAGACGATAATTGTGTGTCAGTCAAACACAGAAAAGGGAAGAATACTGGTCAAGGTTTGACAAAAATCAATAAATATAAGAGAGTTACATGTATGAATTTTTAATGATTCGATATTGTCATATGCAAGCAGCCACTCCGTAGGCCTGTGTATGTCGTATAATATAGACTCCCTAGATACCCATTGTTATGGTTTATATTTTATAATGACAGATTTTTTTATATAGAATTAGACTGGATGAAATTATGTATCCTGCTGATATAATGAATGCACAAGTAAAATCAGCCTCAATTTTCTGAGAAAATTAATTGCATTTTCTTGAATTTTTATATCACGTGACCAATGGTGGAATTAAGTGCAAATTGACATCACAAAACCAAATGTTTGAAATTCCATGACTCTGATATTCTTTTATGGATCTTCGCCAACTTGTCTTTTCACCAATATTTTTCTCTTTTTTTTTTTTTTGGGGGGGGGGCTTATTAAAAACCTACTTCACACCAGAGTAAACTCCCCATAGAGATATATACTAATAACGCTAGAGGGCGTACTTCGTCAAATCGCTGTGATTACGCGGAGACCGGCCGCCATTACTCGATAGGTCTTCGAAGCCTGCCATGCGCGTACAGTACCTATGGGGCATGTACAGTGGTAGCACAGAAACGGAACAAAAGGATGACATATGAGCGCGAAAGCAAATGGAAAAGTTAAATAGTTTTGAATATACTGAATTAAAGTTGAATTAACAAAAAATCTAACAAAACGGGAACAAAAATGCCTATATAGGAATATCAATAGCGCATACAGGCCAATGATATTACATCCCCAATTGTTTTTGCTTTGGTCATATTAAACATTTCGATAGGTCGCTACATTAATTTTTATGACTTTTATTTTCTAATGATTTGGAAGGGATGAATATTAAAATATAGGCCTGCAGATTTAGGGAATTTATCATGTTCCTATGAGAAAAAAAATAACAAGTGCACTGAAAACCCAATATAGTTTTACCATTGATGGTGTAACGGGAGGCTAACCATGATGTAAAATTAATAAGATGCCCTTTAAATATTCTATACTTGATAATAAAATAGTAATCAAAGATCAAAACACTTATACAAATTATTGTACATTTAAAAAAACTATATACTTCATACAAATGCAAGTTACATGTATAGTTGGCCATTTATGCTCAATTTTATAGGCCTACTGGTTTTTTTTTGTGACGAGATAAGAATGTTCATCTGTAAAATCGTAGGGCCTATCCGATTTATATTACTTTGTATTATGTTTGAATGAAAATGAAAAAAAAATTAGTTGAAGTAGAGTGAAACGAATAGAGTTAAAATGAATCAAACTTACAAAATTATATCCATCATAAACAAATTGATCATGAGAACACGGAATCGTGTGGACGAAGGAATGACGGTGCCAAAGGATGATGTATCATTAAAGCCAAAGATAGGGAAGTCCAGAGAAGATGGGCTAATTCACTGTCTTTTGAAATGATTTACTTTTAATGTTGTATGTTTTATTTTTTTCTACTTATCTATGTCATTATTATCAATATTGTTATCTATTATTATTTATAATAGGCATGTGGCAGGTAATCGTAAATGCACTATAAATAGAGAATTTCATCCCGAGAATCCAGATAAAAAGACAAATTAATAGCATAATCCCCATGTAAACACACTAATAGTTTATTGACATGCAATTTGTCATTCATATTTTCAATTGTAATTAGATTTGATTCCTTTCTTTAAGATAAAAGCCAGAGACAGCATCCCTTTTCACAGCGTTACAACGTACGAGCTATGGGTACATCCGGGTACTTTTGCGAATCTAGACCTATTGAGCAATGGCCGACCATGCTCCGCGCAATCACAGACGTTAAGTACGCGTGCCTATGGCGACTCCGCACTCTAGCGTAATTAGTATACATCTCTATGAAACTCCCCCATTAAACTTAGTGTGCTTATTTTCACTTTCAGTCCAGGCCAACATGCATGTCTTTAAGTAGAAACTGAAATGAATGAATGTACATCAAGTGATACAAGTTTTCTGTGAATTTGATTGATAAGAGTTGTACATGTAGGCTATGTACTTTACACTTGAAGTTTGATTCAATCTTGCTCTATGTTTGTTTTAAAATGAATCAGATATTATGGTCATGCTGTATATAGTCCTCTTGAGTGTTATTGGCCAACCCATCTGGGGCCCAGTTTCATAAAACTTGTTTTAACAAATTTGCAACAACAGTTAAAAGCTACTGAAATCATACAATTTGATTGGCTCATAGTAAACTTGATATATAGATTGTGCATTTGCTATTATAACTACATGTAGACTTTATGAAACAGGGCCCCAGATTGGATTCTCACAGGAATTTCCACAAGCTGACAAAAATGAAACAAATGCTCATGTTTCCTTTCATAAACATTAGCAACAAGGAAATAATAAGTTGTCATAATACTTAATGCTTACATATATTGTAAGAGCCTGGTTACGCCCCCACTTATTTAGATGCCCCGTGAACTTTTCCTGAATGTGAGCATGGAACAATATTTTTGCTGTATAAGCCTACATTAAGTACACTTGCTATTGGCTAATTAGCTTCAAACTAGCATACTTCAAACAAGATAATATATCCTAAATTGTGATTTTTTTAGGGGATGAGGTTGTCAGAAATCCTCAAAGATAAGCCCCCTCCACTCCACCAAAAAACCACCAAAATATAAGAACAATATTTTGCTGTTTTCCCTTAATAGCAGAGGGAAAACAAGTGCGGATCGGGGGGGGGGGGGTATTTTTAATGCTTTTTTTGCTTGTCAATTTTTTTGAGGGGAGCCAAAATGGTCTTCATTTTTTACAAGATCTCAACCCGTAAAATTCTGATTCTGGATCCGCGCCTTGAAACAATTAGGGTAGGCCAGGTATTAGTGTCCTAGCTCTGCTCATGAAATGTACAATTTTCATATGTGTCATTTGCCAGGTTGCATCAACCAAGCCTGTATGATTTGTTATGAAAATGTAGAAAATTTATGAAAATTAAGGTAGGTTTTGCACATATTAAAGGGGTCAAATTTGAATTTAAAAAAAAATTGAATTCATTGGTGGAGAGAATAATTTGAATGATACATTTCTTGAAATTCGAAACGTGGAATTGTGTGCATTTGTTTGGGTCTTTGCATTTCAAAGACCACATTTATTACTACCACTAATTACCACACATCTCAAGTACACATCATATGCCTGATATTCAAATAGTAACCAAGTAGATCAACTCGCACCAAGGCAAACAGTACATGTAACAAGTAGCTACCAAGTCAGGACTTAACCCCTTTCAGACATACAGAATTCATATACAACGAGGAAACAATGTCATACACTTTGTATGTTCTGAAAATTGTATTTATATAAATATAAAAATAGTATACAAAAGGAGGCAATGAATAAACTGTTTTTCAAAACGGAAATACATAAAATCTGTAAGAAATACTGTTATACATTGAATTTTGTATTGGAATATTTCAATTGACACAAAAATACAATATTTATATTTCGAAATAGGCTTCCCAAAGAATCACTGTCAGGTTCTATTCCAGGGGGGGGGGGGTGTTTCGTGAAACAAATATTCACTGAGTAATTTGTTCTAAGCCAGTCATATGCAAGGATGGAGTCAGCAGCTTGTACTGTCAGTGAAAATGAAAGAAATAATAAATCACTGACTATATTCCACGAATCGTTCCCTGCACTTTAGTTTGTATTCCACAGAACATCAACTTATTGTTATCCTCAAAGTCTCAATTTCTTATGTGTAGTGTGAATGGTCTGTTGTTTTTATTCTTTGAAGAAAGAAAAATGCCTGGTGAATAGTTGGAGGTATTTTAATATCCTTTGAACGTTGGACCCGTTCTCTGTCATCAAGGAGAATGGAGTTCCTGGTAGATTAATCACCATTATTGTTGTTTAAAAAGCAGACCCATTGTTTGCTTTGCGTGGAGATGTTAAATGTGACTTGTTGATATATCATAAAATATTGTCCATTTCTCTGAAGTAGATATAATGCTTAATAACATCCTGTTGACATAATTATAATTAACATTAATGATAATCGTGAAAAGTAGGAGAGGGACAATCGTGGAGGTTTGTTTGTACCAAGATAAAGTGAAGAAAACTTTGCTGATGTGCAAATAACTGTAAAGTTTGCAAATACGAACCTAATATTTATATTTTTCTTCCGTATTATTATTGCAAAGAATGCGCAAGATATTGATAAAATGTTGGGGGAAAACATGACAAGTGTGGTTATCTATGGGCAATTCCATAAGATATGTACATCAGACCCCCTATATGTGCATGGGCGCAAACCAGGGGCTGGAAAATTTGACAAGCAAAAAAAAAAAGGAAAAAAAGGTTATCACCCAAAATGTAAGGTCACTTTAACAAAAATTGACAAGCAAAAAAAAAAAAGGTTATCACCAAAAATGTAAGGTCATTTTAACCCAGGCCAGGTATTATTTTGATTGTGAATGATGTATTTTTCTCCATCATAAAAGACCAAAAATAGTAGGGGGGACATTTGATATTGTGTCACCCCCTACTATTTTGGGGAGGGGGGATGCTTCCCCCTGTCCCCCCCCCTATGATTTCCGCACATGTATATGTGGGACCTTCATGAAATTTTCTGTCTCTGATATCTGGTTCTTTTGACAATCTGCAATGCTCCCAAATGAATATGATCAATCAGTTTATGTTTAATGGAGTGAAGTAAAACTTGAGAAAAATGGGGGTGGGATGTACAAAAAAGTTGATCATTTTATGGAATTGCCCCTATAATGAAGGTTTCCCACATTTCAAAATGTATTTAATATGTCGATATATGTATATATATAATTTTTTCTGCTATTTGTTTTTATAATTAAAAAAAAGAAATTTATCAGGTATAAATATATTTCAATTACATTGTTAGATTGTATATATGCATATGTTATTTGTTATGTCATTTGCTAATATTGTTATGTCATGCTAAGAAAAAAAAAATGATTACACTTGTATATACTTTTGTTATTGGAATGTGAAAATAAATACATCAAATCAAATCTCTTCTGTCTAAGACATTGTTGTAATTAGGTTTTCTCCAAATGTCACAATTATTTAAAGATTATTGATGACAATAGTTTAGATTTTCTTGTATAATGCTTGTATTAACCCAAGTGTTAATAAAAGGAAATCTACCAAAAGTTAATGTTGGTAAAGATTTAGTGAAATCCATCAGAGATCAAAAGAGGTATGTTTTTTTTATTTATTTTAGTTTTATGACTACTGAGTACTCGCAAGCAACTCCTCTGTTGATTAGATGAAATAAATTCCATAACATGCAATTTTCCTGAAAATTGAGACTGATGTTGCTTGTACATTCATTATATCATAAATATTTCATACCACTTCAATAAAAAAATATTTTCAGTCATCATCGACCATTAAAAAATGGCAATTATGAATTACATTTCATGAGGTGTAAGGCATGTATGGGGCAACTGATCGCATTTGATGTCTCAAAAAATCAAGTCTTTGAAAAATCCATATAATTTTTTATTGATTTTAGTTGTCTTCGAAGATGTTTTTCTCTATTTTCTTCTATGTTTATTGTCAGTATATTTCCTCTTTAAACCTTGCTGTTCAGCATGCAGGATAGTGAAATGACATAGAATGATGTTTATAAGTGAAATTTAATACCTTGATTCTCATCTACGTCTACCAATGATGACTTGGCCTGTATTCATTTTGTTCAAATGCTGGTATTTGTCGCAAGCTTTGTAGTCTAAAGAGCCCTGGTTATACTACCTTGACAACTATATGCATGTAAATTAATGCACAAACAAATACCAATCCAGACATTCTTTCATTTATGGCCGTGGGCAGCGGGACATGGGTGACTTATCGTTATGAATGTAAAATCTATTGGTGCATGAAACAAGCTGAGGCTCTATAAAGAATATCAAATAAAGTTCAATCTACAGTCATTTTCTGTCTAAAGATCTGTGTTTTATGCAAGGGAAATCGGCCTCCAGCCAAATGGAATGTGTATTTAATGAATTCATGGAATAGGTAGATTTTGTCTTGTTTTGTTTACATGTACTTACGGTGGGCTTTCTAAAAAGTACATGAAACAATGTTTAAATTCAGTCATGTACATATATATACAGGGGTAATAATATTTTCATATTATTGTTATGTCTGATTCATTTGTGTAAATATTAAAATTTTTCCCAATTCTTAACAGCTGGCCAAGCCACAAAACCAATTCGTCTAGCCTAGTTCAGCTCAATATGTTTTATCACTGTGTTGACATGAAGTTTCCTCTTGCCTTGTTGATCAAGTGATTAGGGCAAATGTAAATGTCTCCCTCTCTTGGTAAAATACTGTTTATTCTGTACAGTATCATTGGATGATAATCCATCCAAGTTTTGATTCCACTATCATGACTCTGAATTATTCCATTCTTTCAAATGATTTTAGGATAAAAATAAAGGGATCAGTAATAGAAATATTCATGCAAAAATATGATTGTTTTCTAACAATAAAGAAAAAGTAGAAATGGCATGTAAAAATGTATCTGGACAATGTGTTTGTTTTATCACTTTAAAGATATAATATAAGCTTGGTTATTGGATTCTTGCTTGCCAGCACACAATGTAAGCACTTTCTCCACTCCCTGTGGAGCATTGGTTTTTGCAGCCCGGCACCCATATTACACCTTGATTATTAGTCAGTGTCAAAGTGTGGGTTGAAGCCTTGCCAAAGGATGATAAATGTTGATACCAGGAATACAAATTATTCAAGGAAAAAAAAATATAAGAAATTAGCAAAATAAACAAATTCTGATCTCTTATAGGACATATTCCTGCAAATGGTAAATTCATTCAAACAAGGTTTCCATGGATTTTCTACTGTTGGTATTCTCCATTTCACATTCATAACTCCTAAGGGTCAGAAATAGGGAAGAAAGAGTAAAATCCATGGTCAAATGCTTAGATTTGAATTGCATAACCGTTTCATCACTTTGAATTTTTTTTTTTTCATTTTGTCTTTACTACAGATTATACAAGTTAGGAGTGATCATGGCAGCCATCTTGGATGGTCAGTTCTTTGATTTCAACATGGGACCCTCAGATAAAACTTACCAGGTAACACTACATGTAGCTTCCAAGGCCTGTAATATAAAATTTAGCAATTGATCAATGGGTAGTTTTTGTCTCGCCCACCAGAGGTGAAGGCGAGACTTAGGGATCCAAATGTCGTCCGTTGTCCGTCCGTCACAAACCTAATGACACATAACTCCACAACCGTAAGTTGCTTTTCAACCAAACTTGGATGGTAGATGGACTTGGGGGACCTGCATGTTATGCCGCAGTTGGAGGTCACATGGTAAGGTCAAAGGTCATTTTCAGGTCAATGTTAAAGTTTACATGCAGGTCAACGTTAAAGTTTACATGCAAGACTCTCTTATGACACCTAACTCCGCAACCGTAAGTCACTTTTCGATCAAACTTGGATGGTAGATGGACTTTAAGGACCTGCATGTTATGCTGCAGTCGGAGGTCACATGAAAAGGTCAAAGGTCATTTTCAGGTCAACGTTAAAGTTTACATGTAAGACTCTCTTATGACACCTAACTCCGCAACCGTAAGTCGCTTTTCAACCAAACTTGGATGGTAGATGGACTTGGGGGACCTGCATGTTATGCTGCAGTCAGAGGTCACATGATAAGGTCAAAGGTCATTTTCAGGTCAACGTTAAAGTTTACATGCAAGACTCTCTTATGACACCTAACTCTGCAACCGTAAGTCACTTTTCAACAAAACTTGGATGATAGATGTACTTAGGCGACCTGCATGTTATGCTGCAGTCAGAGGTCACATGGTAAAGTCAAAGGTCATTTTCAGGTCAACATTAAAGTTTACGTGCAAGGCTCCTATGACAAGTGTTATTCCATCCCAGTCATTTCACAATGAAGTTTTGATACAATCACAATATTTCTGGTTATTTTCATAAGTGGGCGAGACACAAAATCGCTTTTGCCTTGTTTCAGACTGTTTCAGATTCTCAACAAATGTATTTTAAAACAAATTTTATATGGAAATTATTTTCTTACGTAGTTTATTCATTTTTTGGTTCTTTTATTGAAGGAAATTGCAGGAGCTCTTAAACAATATGAAATCAACTGAGTTGAATTATCAAAAGTACAAATAAATAATGATTTATATGAAATAATGATATATTTCTAAATGTTGGCTGCAAACACAATTTTTAATTGCTGCGCAGCTTGTATAAAGGCGTCAGCTTAAGGATTTTCTGTGGGAAAAAATACACTCTTCTGCCTTACCAAAAGGAAGGGGAATTCATTTACAAGATCATAATAACCATGCCACCCAGGCAGGGTCTGACCACTTGACCGAAGGCCCGCGAGACCGACTTAAAAAAAAGAATTATTTTCCCTCATCAGGTGCAGAGTGGTTTAAGGCGCCTCGTTGCAGCGGCGTATGCCTGTTATCAGAGGGGGAGGCCATAGCCAAATTTTTCGCGGTAACTCCGTCTAGAATTAGTGACATAGCTAGGATTTCAGTTTAGGGGCGATAGTGACCATGGGAAGCGCGCTCCCTTGGGGGTGCAGGGAGGGGGAGTGTCCCCCGCAAGAAGCGTGGAAGCTCGATCCGACGTTCCTGTAAATCATTCCTTGTCTGCTCCCGCTCCTCTTACATTCTCTGCCTGTTATAGGGGGAGCCAAATAATTCCCAGTAACTAAACTTAGAATCAGTGGCGTTGCAAGGATTTCATTTTAGCGGTGGTGAGCACGCGAATCGTGCGAAACACATACTGCGCGCACGAAACGGCTCTCTAGGGGGAGGGTGCAGCGTGTTTCCACTAGCTACTTACAGTATGAACTTACGTTGCCTAATTTCACTGACACTTCTTAATCATTAAAAATGACGGGGCTTATCTATAGATGAACAAAAGCAGTGTAAAAGAAAACGGGTCGTTGTATTTGTAAGATATAAAGAAAAGACCACTGAACGCGTTTGTAAAGGGGCATTTCTTATGGGAAAATGGGAATCTTTTGGAGGTTCTTGATAGAGTGGGGGTCCTTCTTCTGGAAGGGGTACCGCTCGGCCAGTGAGAGTATAATGGTTTTCGGTTGCAAAGTTCTTAGCACTGGAACATGAAGATTGTCAGATATAGAGTAAAAGTGAAAACTCTTTTTAAAGCAATTAAAAATGAGAAACCTAATATTTGTTTCTATTGTAGTTATTATTCACCATTATTATCATTATCATCATACGATTGTTGATATTTTTATTGATATTATTAATGTAGAGGAAGCGTGAAAGAGGAAGGACATAAGAGAGAGAGAGAGGAAAGAGGAAAAGAGAAATCCAGATGAAGAAAAATTGGTAGATGAGGTAAATAATCATAAAAATGGCCGTAAAAGGGAGGAAAATATATTAATAGAAGTGCCGAGTTCACCTACAGCATAGAGAAAAGACGTATAGACAAAAATCACAAAGAAAAAAAAAGAAGCGAAATTATTTAGGAATAAGATGTTAACATAATTAAAGAGAACAGAGAAGGAGAGAGGTGGGATCAAGAGGAACGATAGGAGAAATTGAAAGTAAAAAGAGCTGTGAGAAAAGTACAGAGGAAAAAAACTTGGAAGAATATCCAATTTATTTGAATGTGCTCTGTGTCTATCAGTGTGTGGGATGAGTGTGTGCGTTTCTATGCAAAATATGGTTAGGATATTTCTGAAAAAATTTCTTGAAATTTGCAACAGCCCACTTCGGATGCGGCGCCATTGTATTTGGGTTCATCAGTCTAATTGTAACATTTTTTGGTTTCACCTCGGTTGTGTAGATTTCTTCAGAGACTAGGGTATGATTTCGTTAGACGATGAAGTGAGAGAGGGGATGGGTGTCTGATTTCGTAGTATTATGAAAAGCATTTTTGCAAACCAATCCCAGTCTAATAATACCCCGGCAGAAGCTGAAAAGTTATCTTAAAAAAAATGATATTAAAACATGAACAGTTGAATGAATGAATGAATGAATAAATGAACAATTATATTTATTAATTGATTACACCCTCGTATAAAAAAAAAAAACGCCACCCCCCCAAAAAAAGGGGGGGAAACATGAGCGAGAAAATAAGGTATAGGAGAACGTAAGACGAGCGAGAGCAGTCAAGGAATAGTTCAAGGGATCGTCACAGCTTCTCCCTCCATGCACCCCCCCCGGGAACGCATTTTGCGCGCTCAGTAAGTGTTTCACACGCTTCGCGTGCTGACTACCATCCCCTTGAATTAAATCCTAGCTTCGCCACTAATTTTAGACTTAGTTAACAGGACATTTTTGGCTGTGCCCCTCCCCATTTCAGGCAGAAAACGTAAGAATTAGAGCGGATGCAGACAAGGAACGATTCAAAGAAATTTCGGAGCTTCCGCAATTCGAAATTTTTCTCCCCCCTTTCCGTTAACAGGCAGAGAATGTAGAGCAGGAGCGGGCAAGGAACAATTCGAAGAAAACGTCGGAGCTTCCGTGCTTCGCGCGGTCGGGGAGGGAGAAAACTCCCCTTATAATATGGAGCGCCTTTCATGCGCTCATTGTTAAGTGTTTCGCACACTTCGCGTGCTCACTACCGCCCCCTAAAATGAAATCCTAGCAAAGCCACTGATTCTGGACTTATAGTTACCGGGAATTTTTTTGCTCTGCCCCCCCTCCCCCTCCGATAACAGGCAGAGGACGTGCTAAGATGAGTGAGAGCAGATAAAGAACAATTCAAAGGAACATCGGCCTTCCGCGCTTCTCGCGGGGGGGGGGGGTACACTCCCCTCCCTGCACCCCCCCGAACGCGCTTCTCGTGCTCACTACTGCCCCCTAAACTGAAATCCTAGTTATGCCACTAACCATAGAGCTATTAACATAGCTCCATGCACTAACTCTAGACGGAATTACTGGGAAATATTTGGCTCTGCCCCCTCCCCCCTCAGATAACAGGCACTGTTACGCCGCTGCAACGAGGCGCCTTAAACCACTCGACCGCGGAACCCGATGAAGGGGGAAAAAAGTTGGTCTCGCGGGCCTTCGGTCTCGCGGGCCCTCGGTCTTGTGGGCCCTCGGTCTCGCGAGCTGTCACCACCCAGACAATGATACAGACTTGCCAAGTCTCACATATTGCAGGTGAGACTCCTGCGTTTAATAGGGCCTCTGCTGCTCATCCCGAGCTCAAATCTCTTTCTCACGCATATATCACAGCCTATCCCCATATACATTTTACACAATGCCTATGATCTTGCGCTGAGTCACAGAAAATCTTATCATCACTGGTCTTTGAACTTGGCATCTCTGTGTTAATGCTTATTCTTTTATTCCAAACCATGCCTTCAATCTCCTGACGAATAATTCTCTTGTTAATCTTGATCTGTAGTCTTCCAGTAGTCCTGCAGTAATTGTACAGATCAACGATGTCCTCCTTACTCCTAGTGAACTCCTGTCACCGACCGCCTTAGAATACCTCGCAGAGGAGATCGAGATCAACGCCATCGATGAGTTAGCTGGAATCATAGACAGACATGAAGGTGAGTTCAGAAAACCTGGGGATTATTTCATGAAAGTTGTCAGCACGGTGTAGGACTTCATTCTTTGACAGTTGACATAGTAACCATCAGAGACCAGTGCTTTTCAGGAAATCAACTATTTCATGTTTATTCAGTGCGGACATTTATCAGAGAAAATACTTCATGAAATACCCCCCCCCATCTGGTGGCAGTGATATAAAAAGCCGCAGAATTAATTATTTGAATGTAGCAAGCGCCTTTCACAGCTGGAGCTAAAGCCGGGGTAATGTATAGTGCGCTATTGAATAGGAAAATAGGTAATTGGCATGTCATAAATGCTATATATTATTATTATTATCATTATGCCTAATTGAAAGAGCTGCAATATATTCATAGCAGACTCAAATGGGAATCAATCTCAAATTGTGTCATTAAAAAAGACAAAAATTTTGATCACTCTCAGTTGGAGTTTGCCTTGAATCTGTTGCAAGAGAAGGCACTGGGGACACTTGCAAAGGCTTGTATCCACTTTGTCTGCTTTATAGCAGGTGGTCCAGTTATCAGATTGTCCAACACCACCATGGCTAAACCCACTTGGTATTATGATAATTAAATTTAGGTTCAACCCTAGTCTAAACTAGAATTTTAAACCGCACTTCTATGGAATGCTGTGTTTCATAGTATTTCTGTCCTATTCGTGACAATTTTAATTTCATTAAAATTTATTATATTTTGCACATTCCCATTTTTCCAATTTCACAACTCAATTGATTTTTTAGACAACTTTTTGCAGCAAGATAATACTAAGTTTTACTTGGTGAATGGGCTGATAACTAGCACTCCATAAAAGTTTGGTATTTAAAGTTAACCCTGGGGCCCGTAACACAAAACTTAGCAATGATCGTAGAACATTTTTCTATGATTGATTGCTTTGACTACAATGTACAATCCATCGCTAAAATCAAGCTTACCATCACATGGTCTAATATGACCTGGATGCGCCTAGCAGGCAGCTCATGATTTTGATCCAATTTTGATCATTTTTTTTATCACTTGTGACAGTTGTGACTTAATTTTGTGCCAATTTTTGCCATCAACATTTGACTTGTATGATTATGATGTTTTAGTATAATGTCCACCGGTTGGATGGTCATATTTTCAATGCATAAATGATTTTCCACTTTATAAAGAATTGGTTAATATAATAAACAATTCAGCTAATCACAACGACTGAAATGAACAGACAATATACAGTATGCATTGTATTTTAATACGTCACTACTTCATGGTGATTCTGGGCATTTAGGGAAAAGACCTGACAGAAATATGCTTCTGTCATAGCATACTATGTTATCAACTACTTCTCCTTTATTTTTGTCTGGTTGATATTGTGTTTATATTTTTTTTTTTTGGGGGGGGGGGGGTACAATATATAATAGTGATTTTGTATGATGTATATTGTGTCATTTATTTAAGTGCTTTAGAATAAATGAATGGTAATCAAATAATTTATCCAAAATGAAATTCATACTTTTTCCTTCCAGTTAGATGAAATCTTTAGTATTTTTTTTTATAGTAAGAGAAAAACTAATCCACCTCTCTCATCCATCTCCCTCATTCATCTCCCTCATCCATCTCCCTCATCCATCTCCCTCATCCATCTCCCTCATCCACCTCCCCCATCCACCTCCCTCATCATTCTCCCTCATCAACCTCTCTCATCCATCTCCCTCATCCACTTCCCTCATCCATCTCCCTCATCCATCTCCCTCATCCATCTCCCTCATCCATCTCCCTCATCCACCTCCCTCATCCACCTCCCTCATCCACCCCCCTCATATACCTCACTCATCCACCTCCCTCATCCATCCCCCTCATCCACCTCTCTCATCCATCTCCCTCATTCACCTCCCTCATCCATCTCCCTCATCCATCTCCCTCGTCCACCTCCCTTATCATTCTCCCTTATTCGCCTCCCTCATCCACCTCTCTCATCCATCTCCTTCATCCATCTCCCTCATCCATCTCCATCATCCATCTCCCTCATCCACCTCCCTCATCCACCTCTCTCATCCATCTCCCTCATTCTCCTACCTCATCAACCTCCATCATCCACCTCTCTCATCCATCTCCCTCATTCATCTTCCTTATCCGCCTCCCTCATCCACCTCTCTCATCCATCTCCCTCATTCATCTCCCTCATCAATCTCCCTTATCTGCCTCCCTCATCCACCTCTCTCATCCATCTCCCTCATCCACCTCCCTCATCCATCTACCTCTTCCACCTCCCTCATCCATCTTCCTCATCCATCTCCCTCATCCGCCTCCTTCATCCACCTCCCTCATCCATTCCTCCTCATCCATCCTCCTCATCCACCTCCCCCATCCAACTCCCTCATCATTCTCCCTTGTCCATCTCCCTCATCCATGTCCCTCCTCCACCCCCCTCATATACCTCATTCATCCATCTCCATCAACCATCCTCCTCATCCATATCCACGACCACCATCCACCTCCCTCATCCATCCTCCTCATCCACCTCCCTCATCCATCCCCCTCATCCACCCTCTCATCCATCTCCCTCGTTCATCTCCCTCATCCACCTCCCTCATCCATCTCCCTCTTCCACCTCCCTCATCCATCTTCCTCATCCATCTCCCTCATCCGCCTCCTTCATCCACCTCCCTCATCCCATTCCTCCTCATCCATCCTCATCCACCTCCCCCATCCACCTCCCTCATCATTCTCCCTTGTCCATCTTCCTCATCCATGTCCCTCCTCCACCCCCCTCATTCATCCATCTCCATCAGCCATCCTCCTCATCCATCTCCACGGACCACCATCCACCTCCCTCATCCATCCTCCTCATCCACCTCCCTCATCCATCCCCCTCATCCACCTCTCTCATCCATCTCCCTCATTCATCTCCCTCATCCATCTCCCTCATCCATATCCCTCTTCCACCTCCCTCATCCATCTCCCTCATCCATCTCCCTCGGCCATCTCCCTCATCCACCTCCCTCATCCATCTCCCTCATCCATCTCCCTCATCCACCTCCCCCATCCACCTTCCTCATCCTTCTCCCTTGTCCATCTCCCTCATCCATATCCCTCCTCCACCTCCCTCATCTACCTCACTCATCCGCCTCCCTCATCCACCTTTCTCATCCACCTTCCTCATCCACCTCCCTCATCCACCAATCTCCTTCCTTCACCTCCATCATCCATCTCCCTCATCCTTCTCCCTCGTCAATCTCCCTCATTCACCTCCCTCATCCACTTCCCTCGTCCACTTCCCTCGTCCACTTCCCTCGTCCACCTCCCTCATCCACCTCCCTCATCCTTCTCTCTTATCCATCTCCCTCAGCAATCTCCCTCATCAATCTCCCTTATCCATCTCCCTCAGCAATCATCATCCCCCTCCCTCATCCACCTCCCTCATCCACCTCTCTTATCCATCTCCCTCATCCATCTCCTGCATCCACCTCCCTCATCCACCTCTCTCATCCATCTCCCTCATCCACCTCTCTCATCCATCTCCCTCATTCCCCTCCCTCATCCACCTCCCTCATCCATCTCCTGCATCCACCTCCCTCATCCACCTCCCTCATCCATCTCCTGCATCCACCTCCCTCATTCATCTCCCTCACCCAACACCCTCATCCACCATCTCCCTTTTTTATCCACCTTCCTCTTCGACTTCTCCAGTCCATCTCCGTCATCAATCAACTGTCATGTTTTCTTTATTTGGATCACCGCCATCTTCTGCTCAGAATATTAAATATCTTTTCATTTTTGTGAAGAATCCTCGTACGACGTTCGTTCTACTGTACTTCCTGTTTACCCTCGTGCGTGAAAACGTAAACAACTTTTCTGGAGCACACACGTGCCAATCAGGGTCAGTCCATGTCCATCCGCCAATAATAATATAGTTCCACCCCTCCTGGCCTACACCACAGCCCAAGCTACATATCGGATTGAGTTCATCTTTGTAGGTTTGAATTCATCGAGTGCTTGACCAACTCACCACTCGTCCACTACATTTAAATTTATCGAGTAACTAGATTTTGGCAAAGAGTGCCACTTGATTATCTCAGCTAAATTGGCATAATATAATTCGCGTACCTCAAAACGCAAAACGAATGAATAAAATCATGGTGTGATATCACCAGCTATCCCAATTCTATACCATCCGCCTTTCATCCCAAAATAAATGTTTGTTGTCTCTCTCTTCCCCCACCCCCCAAAAAAAATAATCTGTCTGATATAATTAAAAAAAAATACATATTAAAGGGATGGTCCAGGCTAGAGATATTTATATCTAAATAAATAGAGTAAAATTCACAAAGCAAAATGCTGAAAATTTGATCAAAATCGGATAACAAATAGCGAAAATATTGAATTTTAAAGATTTGCATTTTTCCGGTGAAACAGTTCTAGGCATGTCTTTATGAATATTCATTAGGTGGGCTGATGATGTCATATCCCCACTTGTTCTTTTGTATTTTATTATATGAAATAAGGTTTATTCAAAAAATTTCTACCAAGAACTAAAACAAATGGATTGACAACTGATTAAGGGCATAAGTTATTTATTGCCGCAACTTATTTCATCATAATGGAGACACATCATTTACACATGTATGAAATAATGAAACATTTATTATTAATTCATGTAATAACAAAAGAAAAAGGAAAGTGGGGATGTGACATCATCCGCCCACCTACTGAATATTCATGACGATGTGCATATAACTGTTTTCACAAAATATTGCTAAACTTTAAACATAATGTAGAAAAAGACGTGTTAGGTATGGACTTTACTTTGTCTCGTTGTTAAAGATTTTGTTCTTTGTTATTTAGTGTTTGAATTCAGTTGAAATCATACGGAAATCATGCAGGTATTGACACACAAAAATAAATTACAACAGAGCCTTATTTAAAGGTGGGTTAAATTTGGTGGGATATTGTTTGAATTATACAATATTTCACTTTTTACTGGTTTGACAATAAGGACCAACTTGACTGAGCCATATAGTAGTAAACAATGGTAATTCCACATGTTCAGGGGGGAATCAATTTGTTTCACTTGACAATGAAAATTAGAATATTTCATATAATAATATGCAAAAGAAATAGTGGATAATGTCATCAGTCTCCCCCGGGCAGTCTCCTAATTTGCTTACCGACCAGGATGTGAATATAACTGTTTTGTGAAATTAAGCGAAACTTTAAAATGTCATAACTTTCTCATTTTACATCCGATTTTGGTGAAATTTTCTGCAGTGTTATGCTTGTTGGATTTTTCTCTTTTAATTCGAATCACCTTTTTGTTGGGGATGACTTGTCCTTATTAAACCAACTGAGAAATTCATAAAGACCCCGGATAAAACTAAATTAAAGGCAGATAATGCCCCAAAACATACAATAAGCATAACCGCATGGATTTTGAATAAACAAATAATCACAAAGCCATACGATTATTCATAGGCCAAAGGAGATTTATAAATAAATTCCATCTCTGTATCTGGTATCGGAAAGTTCAGCGGTCGGAACCAATAATCATGCAAATTATTTCCGGTATAAAATACACACGCGGATTAATTTACGCATTTACATGCTCGCCAAATTTTGCTGCGCGATTTTTTGAGAAAGGCTCGGATCGATCGCCTGTGTGGATTACGTGAGATTTGGCAAATGATAGAAAATGTCGTCGGAAAAGTCGAGAAATTTGGATCTATTGTTGGCAGCAGGTATGTGTCGTGAAATTGAATTCTTCTCCCATCGTGTGGTCAGTGTAAAACAGGTTTGATCTGTGTAAACCCTGTTTTTATTTTGTAAATGATCGTGTGAATATAAACACGGAAGTGCTGCCTACGCAACGCTTCATGGGTTATCAACACAACGTGGTTAGCGAAGAAAAAAAAAAATCGCTTCCGGTATTTTTAAATGATTGCTTTTCGCGCAATTTCCATGATGATGGCAATCCGTTATGTTTTTTATGATTTATAAAGTATCAAGTATGTGACGAAGGTGAAAATAAAGTGGCCTTTATAGTTTTGAGGTGTAAATTTGTTCTTATCTCCGTCCTGTTTTTGCCTTTTTTTGTAACGAGTCTTTGTTGTGGTACCCACACAAACGCGAATCAAGAACCAGGAAGTGCCATTGATACAACGTGCATTTTATCAGCAGCTGCTCGCTGCACTGTCGAGGCATTTTGTGCCAGCCCAGGGGTGGTATTCTGAGATCCATTTTATCTCAGATAAAATAAAATATTTTATCTCCGTTAAAATCAGTGAGATAAAATACCCTTAAAATCTCTCCGAATTGGTATTCTGAGAACAATTTTATCTTCATTTTATCTCTGTAGGACACACCTAATTTTTAATCAATATCCAATTAGAAATGCGCTTTTATAGCTCTCTCATATCACTCAACCAATGAAAATCCATTCCGCCAGGAGGTGTGGCAAAGGAGTGAGATTGCGTCAATCTATTGACTTCAAATACGCTTGCAAAATACGCTTGCGCGTCTTTACAGAGATTTCTTTTTAAAAAATGACAATACTCTCATCTTTTTTCGAAGTCTATATTTCCTCTTTTCAAGCATCATTTCAAAGACAATATTAGTCAAGAAAAGTCTCATGAAATACTTCCTGGTTGTACAGGAATAACGTTAAGGTATTATTCTCAATAAATATATAATTTTTCTTCATTTTCATGTCAACATTTGTAGTTAATTCACCAAGAAATAATGTTGAAATCAACGTCGCGGAGATAAAATAGCCCCTACCCTCTTTTAAGTTTATTTTATTTTTCTTCAAAGTAACATGAGCGCAAGCACATCATCCGCGTTGCAATGGCCAGATACGCGAAGGGTATGTCTACGCAGGCACTCCCCTGTTGCGTATTATCTGTAGATACGCAAGATAAAATTTCTACGCAAGATAAAATTTAAAATTTTATCTGAAAGATAAAATGTCATCTCAGAATACCAATTTCATTTTAAGAGATAAAATAAAATATTTTAAAGATAAAATGACCTCAGAATACCGCCCCAGGTCATGGGCAGGAGCTTGTTCAAATTTCCCATCGCCTTTTCATCACATTCAAAATATTCATTATCAAAACTAGTTGCAACATTCTAACTTCAATCTAAGTTTTGCATTTTGGTTAAACAATTCTATGAATGCATTTAGAGACTTAATGATGTCAATGTCATACATGTAATCTCCACCTATTTTGTATTTTATTTTATGAAATTCTATTTTTTTCTTCCATTAATTGCAAGAATATAAAATAGGCCCTTTATACCACTGTTGACATTATTTCTTGTTACAAGAGTCAAGAGAGACATGCTTTCACACATGTATGAAAATATGAAATAATAATTATTTCTAAGCAAGATTTTTTTTTTTGGGGGGGGGGGGGGGTGGGTTGGCTTACTGGACATCTAAAATCTACAACATTGGATAAGCTTAAACACAGATGAATTGTTAATTTCCAGGGCTCTTTTGAGCATGTTGGGGGCTAAATCGCCCCCAGCCCCCTTGTACGATTAATTCCCTGATTATTTCATGTGCATGTACAATATGGAAAAAGTGAAGACATGACATGTGTAGCTCACCTAATACATGTACTTGGGACAAACCATTTTCAAAAAATATTGTCTAACTTAAAAATTCTATACATGTACATGTATGTGTTACTTACTATTTTCTAACTTGTAGAGTTTTGTAATTTCCATGAGGTACATGTAATCCAAATGTGAACACATTTTTTAAATTTTTTTTTGTGCAAAAATTATTATATGCATTGTTTGAAAGTCACAAGAAATATTTTTCAAAGTTCTGATTTTATTATATTTTGTAGACCACTGAATTTGCAGTTTTTGTCTCGCCTGCATAGCAGAGCGAGACTATAGGCGCCGCTTTTCCGACGGCGACGGCGGCGTCAACATCAAATCTTAACCTAAGGTTAAGTTTTTGAAATGACATCATAACTTAGAAAGTCTATGGACCTATTTCATGAAACTTGGACATAAGGTTAATCAAGTATTACTGAACATCCTGCCTGAGTTTCAGGTCACATGACCAAGGTCAAGGTCATTTAGGGTCAATGAACTTTGACCATGTTGGGAGAATTATTTTCAAAATCTTAACCGAAGGTTAAGTTTTAGAAATGACATCATAACTTAGAAAGTGTATGGACCTAGTTCATGAAACTAAGGCATAAGGTTAGTCAAGTATAAGTGAACATCCTGCTCGACTTTCAGGTCACGTGACCAATGTCAAAGGTCATTTAGGGTCAATGAACTTTGGTCAAGTTGGGGGTATTTGTTGAATTACTATCATAACTTTGAAAATTTATGGATCTAGTTCATGAAACTTGGACATAAGGTTAATCAAGTATAAGTGAACATCCTGCCTGAGTTTCAGGTCACATGACCAAGGTCAAAGGTCATTTAGGGACAAAGAACTTTTGCCAAGTTGGGGGTATTTGTTGAATTACCATCATAACTTTGAAAATTTATGGATTCTAGTTCATGAAACTTGGACATAAGGTTAATCAAGTATAAGTGAACATCCTGCCTGAGTTTCAGGTCACGTGACCAATGTCAAAGGTCATTTAGGGTCAATGAACTTTGGTCAAGTTGGGGGTATTTGTTGAATTACTATCATAACTTTGAAAATTTATGGATCTAGTTCATTAAACTTGGACATAAGGTTAATCAAGTATAAGTGAACATCCTGCCTGAGTTTCAGGTCACATGACCAAGGTCAAAGGTCATTTAGGGACAAAGAACTTTTGCCAAGTTGGGGGTATTTGTTGAATTACCATCATAACTTTGAAAATTTATAGATCGAGTTCATGAAACTTGGACATTAGGTTAATTAAGTCCCACTGAATATCCTGTGCGAGTTTCAGGTCACATGACCATGGTCAATGGTCATTTAAGGTCAATGAACTTTGGCCGTGTTGGGGGTATTTGTTAAATTACCATCCTAACTCTGAAAGTTTACGGATCTAGTTCATAAAACTTGGACATAAGAGTAATCAAGTATCACTGAACATCCTGTACGAGTTTCAGGTCACATGACCATGGTCAAAGGTCATTAAAGGTCAATGAACTTTGGCCGTGTTGGGGGTATTTGTTGAATTACCATCGTAACTCTGAAAGTTTATGGATCTAGTTCATAAAACTTGGGATATATAGAGTAATCAAGTATCACTGAACATCCCCTGTGAGTTTCAGGTCACAAAACCAAGGTCAAAGGTCAGTTAAGGTCAATAAACTTAGGCCATGTTGGGGTAATTGTTGAATTGCCATCATAACTTTGAAAGTATAGAGTGAATGAAATGTGGACATGGGTGTAGTTGACAAGTCTTAAGTCACCGTTCAAATGTCATTTATGGTCAATGAACGTGGTATTATGTCATTATATGAATGGTGTTTTTGTGAATGATTATTTTATAGTAGTTTTCAAAGTTAGCACTGCTGCGATATTAAAATCGCGTAATGCAGGCGAGACTGCCAGAGCAATAAGCAATATTGTAGAAATGCAAAAAAAAAATGAATGCAACCTACAGTAGCGAGAAGTTAGAGAAAAAAAAAACATTGATTTCATCTGGAAGTGATAGTATTGTATGCTGTATATACATGTAGGCCTACTTGTATTTATGATACAACTGTAATTGTAATAACTCAATTCAATTCATTTCTTCCTGTGTAAGAACATATAATATTATAAAGCACAAACAATACAATTAACATTGAAAATATTTACATGTAAATGTATGTACTTGTACATGTACCAGTCAGCTATCTTTGAATCACTATTACAATGTACCTGTAAAAACCAGAGAACAATAAATTTTTACAGGACTGGTAGTGTACACTGACTGAGGGGATCAAAGCCAATGCAGATGTGTAAATTCTGTCAGTTTAAATCATACTCTGAAAAGTCTCAAGAAGTACATGCCTGCTAAATATTCGGATTTAGACATATCAGTCATTTATACAGGTCCATGCTTTCTCCACACAGACACAGACTAAATATTTTTATGATTTCATGCTTCATATAAAATTGCTGGTATTTCCAGTAATAAAAAAAGTTTTGTAAAACTTTGTCTGGTTTGTAGTCAGTTTTAATATAGTATTAGATCATGTATTTTAACTTTCCTTTTCGTTTAAAATATTGTTATATTTCTATGAATTTTAAATATTGATATTTCTTACATTTTATTTCATTCATGATTTTGTAGACGGCAGAGAGCAGGTTTATTTTTTTATTTTTTATTTTATTTTTTTTGGGGGGAGGGGTGTATTTTTCATATTCCTACATGTACATGAGCTACATGTTTGTTCTTTTATGTTTGATAAACCATTTAACTAGTATCTTGCTTATGATAATAATAATGGTCAACCTATCTGAAAAAAAGAAAAGAAATGGGTTCATACATGTTATTGTGTATCACACCCATTCTGAAATCTCTACACTGGTTGAAAGTCAATGATCGCATTTTGTTTAAAAAATTTGGTCTTTTGCGTACCTGCAAATTGGTTCTGCTCCACATTACAATATCAATAATCTAATAAACAAATACTCCATACTCCTGTCAGGTCCCTACGTTCGGCAACTCTGGTTCCCTAATTCTCAAATCTACAAGGGTTTATATGTTCATTTGGTCCAATGCCAATTCGCCCAATTGCCAACTTGTTTACTATCATTTGGTCTACCGTCAGTTCGTCCAATATCCATATGGTCTTATTGCCATTTTGTCCACTCACCATTTCGTCTAATCACCAGTTGGTCCAATAGCCATTTAGTCCACATACAATTTGGTCTAATTGGACTCAGTGTTAATTGGGCAAAATGAATGAAAATGAAACGAATATTAGACCAATTGATTATGAGATGAAATGGTCATAGACCCAACTGGTGATTAGACAAAGTGATGATCGGACCAAATGGTTTTTAGACGAAATTTTGAAGGATGGAATGGCATTAGACTAAATGAAAGTAGACCGTGTGGTGAGTGGACCAGTTGGCAATTTACCATCTACAGTGGGGGGTACAGGCCTTTGCTCACGCTTACACTGTTCTTTGGAATGATCTTCCTCTCGTCATTCGAGAATGCTCTTCTGTTTACACATAAAGTTTAAACGTTACCTAAAGCAGGGCTCCACACTAACCCATTTTTTCTACTGGTCCAACCTATTCATGTCGGACCAGTAGATACCCAGTTTTTCAAATTTTTACTGGTCCGAACCTAAAATCTACTGGTCCCAAAAAATGGATAAAACATTAAAAAAAGGCGCAAGTTTATTTTTCTAGCCTTTCGTTCCCCCCCCCCCAAATAAAATGAAGGAATGAAGGACAAAAAGAAAGCAAGACAGAAACGAAGAAACAGGGACTCGATTTTAAGGCGCGCGAGAGCGATCGCGCGCTACATGCGCGCCTTAATCCATTTTTGGTAGCGCGATTAATAGCGCGCCTCGCGATAGCTGACCTGCGCGAAAATGTCTAAAGTCGCCCTCGAAATCACCCAAAATCAAGCTTTCGGGGGCGACATAAAATCTGAATGTCGCCCCCGAAATTATTGCCGAGTGATAACAACTCAACGGCCCACTAGTGCCATATGCTCGAGCTCCGCTTACCATTTAAAAACCATCCAAAATCCACACTCAAAATCACGAATAAGCCTTAAAAGTAGCGAGTAGCGCAGTTTCAAATTCCGAAGTTGCGTTATTTTTTCTGTACCACGTATTTCCATACACATGGTACCAGGTATGGAAAAAAAATCAACGCAACGGTCGGGAAAGAGTTGCATGTATAGGGGTCCATTATGACTACCACCATGTGCAATTCCGAATGCACATGTTTCCCCTACAGATATCACGATTCTGTGATAAAATAATTCGAATTACACAGGAAATAAATCCCAGAGTCTAGTAACCTAGCATTGGTGAGTGGTCATTCGGCTTTGCTTTTCAAAACGGCTTATTAACTTCCAAAATAAGTTATCTAATTTATCAATTATAACTAAAAAATCATTTGTTTTCTTTTTCTAGGGGATGAGGTATTATATCAGACAATAAATCATCAAACAAAGCTCCATCTTTTTTACAAGGACGGCGGCAGGCTCACGCATTGGCGCTTTTACTAGCTAGCCAGTTGGAGCTCTGTCTCTCTGCCAGAGCTCTGGGGGACAATTCGCTCAGTAAAGGCCTCAATGATGGTGATTTTCTGTTTCAGACAGAGTTTACATTTCAGGAATATCATTCAAAACTGCCAATAAAGTTTGATGATTTCTTCATTGTCATGTATATTTAAGTTCTTAATGAATACATTCTCACCAAATTTAGACTCCCCCATAGAGAAATTAAATTTTCATGGAGATCTGCGTTTTCAAAGAACTTCAGGAAAAGTTAGGGTAAGTGGGCCTTTATTACATGTACATGGCTGACTAGGGTATTGTACTGGAATAAATGGAGTAGAAATTAGATATTGAATTCATTTATATCCAAGTCCAACTCACAGTCACACACACACGCACACACCCACCCATCCACACACACCCACATCCAAGATTCGAAACATGATAAATAACTTTAAAAATCATACAATATTAAACAAAAAGTAATAATTTCTTAATAAGTGAACAGGTATTCCTCAAAATACAAAAAAGTAGCATTTAAAAAGAGCCCCCGAAATTTGACCAAAAAATTAAAATGGAGCCCCCGAAAAAAAAAAAAAATTGTCAGTGACTTAACTTTTAGCCAAAGTCAAAACCTAACTAAAACAGGTTTCACAACACACAATCTAATTACAATACATTGTAAAACAATTATAAATACTTCCTTTGGTTGTTGATTGTAATTTTATAGTACATACATTTCCTCCATCCATTTTGTTAATTGGGCAAAAAGCTCCCCTTGTATGTTGAAGAAGAGCTTTTTGAAGTGCTCCTCTACCGCTCTCCTTAAAAGTTCTAGGAGAGCTTTTTATTGCTCCCCTTATAATTATAAAACTGAGTCCCTGAAGAAAGAAAGAAAGAAAGAAAGAAAGAAAGAAAGAAAGAAAGAAAGAAAGAAAGAAAGAAAGAAAGAAAGAAAGAAAGAAAGAAAGAAAGAAAGAAAGAAAGAAAGAAAATAATAAAAGAAAGGAAGGAAGAAAAAAAGAAAAGGTAAAGAAAGGATAGATGTGAAGGAAGGAAAAAAAGAAAGAACTAAAGGAAAGGAAGGAAGGAATAAAGAAGGAACAAAAATAAAGAAAGAAAGAAAGAAAGAAAAGAAAAAAAGAAATGAAGGAAAGAAATGAAGCAAGCAATACAGAAAGAAAGAACAAATCCAGTAAGTAGTAAAGGAAAGAAAGAAGAAGCAATAAAAAAGAAAGGGTAAAAGGAGAGATAAAATAAAGAGAGAGAGGAAGGAAGGATTGAAAGAAGGAAGAAAGGAATTAAGGAAGAAATAAAGGAAAGGTAAAATGATAGATAGAAGGAAAGAAATAAAGGAAGGGAAGGAAAGAAGCAAGCAATATAAAAAAAAAAGAGAAAAGAATAGATGAAAGGAAGAAAAAAAGAAAGACTGAGAGACAAAGAAAGGAAGGAATGAAAGAATAAAGGAGAGAAAGGAAGCAAGCAGTCAAAAAAAAAGAAAGGAAAGGTAAAAGGATAGATTTAACAAAGGGAAAAGGGAAAGAACAAGACATACATAAGAAAGGTAGGAATGAATGTAAGAAAGAGAGAAAGGGTTGGAAGAAGGAAGAAATTAAAAAAAACATGAAAGGGTAAATAAATGATGGATGGAAGGAAGAAAGTAACAAAGAATGAAGGAAAGAAAAGGGTAAAAAGAAGGAAAGAAAGGAATGAGAGAAGAGATGAATATAGGATGGATGGACTCAAGAATTAAAGAAAGAAAAATATCAAAAAGAAAGAAAGGAAGGAAGGAAGAAAGAAAGAAAGAAAGAAAAAAGAAATAGAGAAAAATATTTTTAAAAGGAAAGAAAGAACAAATTAAAGAAAAAAGGGAAATTAAAAAAGAAAGACAGTAACAAAAAAATTGAAAGAAAAAAGGGAAGAAACAAAGAAAGATGGAAAAGAAAGAAGGAAAGAAAGATAGGAAGAAAACAGAGGAAGAAAGCTAAAACTATCATCAAATAATTTATCAGTTTCTTTTTGGCTCAATTAAAATAGCTACGAGAGAAAGTCAGAAACCAAGTGTATCAACACACACATAAATGCATATGTGGGGCTATTATGTATTCAGAAGATATCACCCGAAACCCGATCTGTTTGAACCAAAACAGAAGTGGAAATTTCTCCTTTTACTGCTTACAAATGACAGAGTTACTCCAATTTTTAGGAAATATGGACTTATAAGAGCCTTTCATGAGTATGAACCGTGAATTTTTACAGTTCTGTGAGAGATTTCTGCCAGAGTTTAGCCAAGCTTCGTTCGCGCAGCCAGTAGAGAATTTACCACGTGGGTTGTGTGGCTGGCTACATGTACACTGTATGCTACTCTAGTGTGTGTATTCTGTGTGTGAATGACAGAATTTAACGGGGGGAAATAGTTTGCAGTGAATTTGACTATTTCTGGAAAAGTTATTGGCCCAACAGTGGATTTTATTAGTGGTCATGTCGGACCCTTAAATCTTGCTATTTTTGGAAAAATTACTGGCCCGAAAATGATATTTTTTACTGGTCATGTCGGACCAGTAAATCTTCCTATTTCTGAAAATCTACTGGCCCGACAGCGATTTTTACCGGTCTGGGACCGTCGGACCGCCGCTAGTGTCGAGCCCTGCCTAAAGACACATCTAGTCAATGCTTCCTAATCCTATTGTCATTTAATACTCAAGTTCTATAATTTTTCATTGCATATTGTGCCTTCGGCACTTTGGCGCACTATAAATCCCATCAATTATTATTATCGTTAATCGGGAAATGTTTTCACTCTGGTGCCTTTTGTTGCTTTGTCAATATGAACAATAATTGTCTTAAAAGCACACATCTTCAAGAAAGTAACAAATATATATAATCTTTGCTTTTTCTTCTTATCTTCTCCAGTGAAAGCATGCGACAAGTCAATGAGCGAAGATGCCCAGCAGAAGCCTCATGAGACGATAATGGCTGCTCATGCGCTGTTAGACATATCACCAACCAACACCGGGGACGACAGGAAATTCATTACTGTAGATTTCATCAAAGGTGTGTGGTAAATGCATTGGTTTTATGGTTTTGTGAATGTAATGATGTACAGTATATCATGATAAAAAGGGAATTCAAGATATGCAGGTATTGGGTTTGGTACACAGAGTAGCATGAATACATTCGTTCCTTGAAATTTGAATGACAGCACAAGTCAAGTAATCAAACAGATTGATAACAGTGGCAGTACCCATTAGTTTAAAACACTGTTCAGAATACATAGTGGATGTTTTCTGATGTAAACCAAGGTTGGGTGTTCAATTGCAGTTCCCAATCCCATCCATGACAGAATCTGATATTAAAGAATTCTAATGAAATGTTTAAATTCATTGTGGTTAGCTAAATTTGACACTAATTCTAAAAAGGAATGTGAAAAGTTACTTAATTAAATAAAGTCCTTCTGCTCTTCCCTCTTCTCCGCCCCCACCCTCCTCCCCTTCCCCTCCACTTATCCCCCCTCCCTCTATCTCTTCCTCCCTCTCTTCCCCCCTCACTGGAATCATCACATTCAATGCCATTATATCACTAAGAACTTGATCCTTTGTTTTATCTTATAGAAGAACCACCTGCTAGTCCCCTGCCAGAAGAAAACATTGACCCAATCACTGCTGATGATGAAGATGATGAATTGAAGCATAGAGTATCTCACATTCATCTTGATGAGGAAACTATGAGAGGTAAGAAAAAAATGTTAAATTGCAAAATGGTCTACACCTGCTTATTCTACAGTACTTTCTGTTTAGTTTCCTTCCACATGGTCTAACCCTACCTTGTCTACAACCACTTTGCCTACTCCATTTGATCTAATTACCATTTAGTCCATTTACCATTTTTGTCTAACATCCATTTAGCCTACATGTACATCCATTTCATGAAAGCACCACTTGGTCTAATGGTTGGTGAACACCCAATTTTAATTTGACTAAAATAATAACTAGATGATGTGGGAAATCTGACTGAGTATTGGATTAAAATGGGAATTACGGTAAGTGGGTTAAGTTCTATTGTAGTGTAGATCAAATGCCAATTAGAACATGTTGGTAGTTGACATAAAAGGTTTAGACCGTGTTGTGTACAGACTGTTTAATTCAACCCCCCCCCCTTCCCAAGGATCTCACTGAATAAAATTAAAATGCTAATTTTGGTGTACATATTCTTTGTATAATTCCTAGCAGTTTTGTTTGAATTAAAAAAAATTATCTTTTTGAGAAATATGAATGGTTCTGCAAGACTCAAACTGTGAATCTTTTTTTAAGTGATTCTTTCATAATTCACTGACAATTTATTTTATATTTCAACCTTTATTTTCAGAGCTGACACAGAAGGGTATGGCAACCCCTTCAGTGGAAACACTCAACACTCTTATGCAAGCAACACTGAGGCAAAGTAAGTACCACAATGAACTCCAGGGCCACATCTTCTTCAGGGGAGCATTTCAAGAAACAAATATGGATTTTCTTTGACAACTGTGATAAGCTACTAAAATCTTGCCTCTGATAGGCTCAGAACAATTGGTTCAGTGGAAATCACAGACACGATACTTCAGATTTCAGAAAAATTTTCGGGGGGGGGGGCTTTCATGAACCATAGTGCTTTTAACTGATAAGTGTTATAAGCTACCGAAATCCTTGCATCTGATTGGCTCAGAATAAGATAGTGAAAATTGCTTATATGATACTTGAGAAACACTTTCTAGGCGAACAAAAGTGAAAATTAGTTATGAAAATCATTGATTCCTGGAACACTCCTAGGTGAACTCCGTTGGACTTGGTTCTGTGAGAGCATACAGTCTTGCTCGTAGGTAGCACATCAAAATTAGAGTATATTCCAGAATGTTGAAACAATCTTTGAAGGCCACAGTGCCCCTCTCAGCTGGCTTGCAACCAAAGTAAGACATAAAATATAATCATAACTGATATGATGATGATGCACAGCATTTGTATAGCGCCATATATCTTTCAAAGACATTCAAAGGCGCATTGGAGGAGCCAGCCAATCTGGGTCGCCAAGAAGGGTGCGCACACAGAACTGTGACCCGCAGGTCTCTCCTCCCGATAACTGGTTGGGGAATGCAGGTGGACCACTACACCGGGGTTTCCCCCTACTCTTATTTGAATAGTGCAGTGGGCTCTTAACGTGCAAAGGTGGTGATTCTCCTCTACACGGGGCCTCCATTTAACGTCCTATCCGAGGGACAGTGTTTTCCACTGTAACATAGCCTGCATCTATGAAACAGGGGAGAGACGTTTACACACAACGCACTGGCTTCAGTCATCCACCCGGGGTGGACTCGAACCCACGATCTTTGGTTCGACGGGCACACACTTTACCGACTGAGCCAACTTCGCTCTCTGATATGATCATTCAAACATTGAAAATCTTGCTGTCCAAATCATCATATGCATGCTTGAGTTGAAATTCCGATCTGTGCATCGCTCTTCTTTTTAGGCATGAAGGCAAATTTAATTCCTTTATCGTTGTGACATAGCAAACAGCTGAATGTCAATGATTCGAAGGCTATATTTAAAAAAAAACTTTGCACTGATGGTATGATGAAAGGATATATGTATAGACAATAGGTTCATTTCCTTAGTTGCGATGTGAGTTCAGTCCCCTTTGAGGGATATATTTACATATATGGAGACAGGTAATTTGTTTTTCTGTATAGTTACACACAGATGTTAGATTGTATATGATGTGTAAAATTTCTTTATTATTTCTTCTGACACAGCGGCGGACTCGCAACAAGTACTGACCGTTCCCACATCACAGTTTGCATTTGAACCACCATCAGATCATAATATTGAGATGGGCTATGAAATGAACCTTGATACAGATCACCATCACAACCACCATCATAAACACCACCACCACCACCATGAAGGAAGAGAACAACATAAACGACATAAAAAGTCTAAAAAGAGTGAGTTTGTCTTCATCCTTAATGTGTAGATATGATTGGACTGCTTGATTTGAAATTCCTTATAGTGGTTTTCGCTGTTTATTTTTTTTATGAATAGTCAAGTTAGCATTTTATTGAAATGAAATCACAGAGCCCATTCCTTCCCCCTTACAGTTCATGAGTAAGCAGTTCTAAAAACAAAGAAGTGCATTGAAGGGAAAAATTGAAATAAGATCTCAAGTAGAGTTCAAAGTTTATTTGAAGCTAGATTGGATGTTTAGTATGCACATATTTGTCCTGAATGAATTTGCATATATCAGCTTATAGTTTATGTTGTTAAAAAGAAGGGGGCCTTTATGCCCCGCCCCCATTCTCTCCTTGATACAGAGTCCAGTCTTTTTAAGATTGAATGTGTATTTCTTTGTCATGTAAATAAACCTCAGCAGAATTAAGCATGGGGGAAAACATGTATTGCCTTTATAAACTTGACATTATGTCTATTTCGGTTCAAAGTATGATAATTCTCCATGCATGTTTTGTCTGCCAGGTCGAAAGCCAAAGATCAAATCAGAATCACCTCTCCAATTGTCAAATGGCAGCATCAGGAAAAAGGCAAAAGATGGTGAGTAGTATCACTTAAGCGATCTGATTTTATCGACTAAATTTTATGGACTGATCAGATTTCTGTAAAATATGTCGTCACAAATTTACATGTGCAACTTATACAAAATTAGTCTTGGAAAAGTTTGACATGTACTAATTTAATTTGCGAATGTTGTATGGTGTGCCTCATTATTCTTTTGAAAATAGAAACAATATATTATATTGGATGGCTCAGAATGGAATACCAGAAACATTCCAAAAGTTTGGGCAAATATCCCACGAATCGCAGATGAGTGGAATATTGGCCCTAACGAGTGAAATATTTCTGGTGTTCCATGAAATGAAGCCATCCATTATAATAATTATCTATCCCACCCCCTCCCCCCAAAAAAGAGGGAGACATTTGATTTAACAAGTCATATCACTTATTAAATTATGGCATCATGACTTCATAGGATAAATTTTGGTTGTTGACATGCGACTTACATACAGTTCATTATGACGTCATTGAGCGTAATTGTGATCTATGGTGCACGTCGCATTGCTTTCATAGTTGTACACGTATATTTCGCGCGTGCGCACTAGACTAGACTGTCGAATATGGTCTCGTACTCAACGGCAAATTTTGTACAGGAGCCTATGGCATATTGGTCCGATTTCAGTTCTTTTTAGGGTTACACTCTGATTTTTCGCCTTCCACACAAGCCCACTTGTTCCAAAGGTTTAATTCCCCTTTAAGCTTAGCGATAGATCATTAGACTGCTCATTGTGATTGATCATACATAATAATCATTGTAATCATTCATAGAAATCGGCCCCATGGTTAATTGATAAGCTTTGTGTTACCCGGCCCTGCAGTTTTATTTAGTTGACCAGAAATGAAATCATTATATTCTTCAATTCTTTTCTTCCCTTGGGATAGCACACACCACGTACCTGTGGGAGTTCCTACTGGAGCTACTTCAAGACACAGAGACCTGCCCTAGATTCATCAAATGGACGAGCAGGGAACAGGGTATCTTCAAACTGGTCGACTCCAAGGCTGTATCCAAGTTATGGGGTCAACACAAGAACAAACCTGATATGAACTATGAGACTATGGGTAGAGCACTCAGGTGAGTTCTTCATCATGCCTCGGTCTCAACAGCAAAACCCAGACCTGGGCGGTGTTTCACAAAGATTTAAGTATGACTTAGAGTCGCTTTTAAATACCTGATTGCGTGCGGTATAAAAGGCTTGATCGCATTGGTCAGATCGTGCCATGTACTATCATATATGCGTCGGCATTTAAATGCGACTCGTAAGTCATACTTAAATCTTTGTGAAACACCCCTCTGGGCTCCGTAACATAAAAATTGATCGTACGCTTGATTTTTAAGATTGATTGTACAATGTAGTCAATGCATCTATCGTAAAAATTTGTTCTACGATCATTGCTAAGCTTTTTGTTACCGGTTCCAGACAGACCAAAGTTATGTTCTTCCAAGTGACATATCAGGAGGGCGTTTCATAAAGCTGTTCATAAGTTAAGAGCGACTTTAAGAATGACTGGTGATCCTTTCTTGTGGTAAATGACAATCACCATTATATGTTTATTAAATGTTAATTGGTGATTATTTAGCATGTGAGACTGGTTCACCAGTCGTTCTGAAAGTCGCTGTTAACTTACGAACAGCTTTATGAAACACCAACCAGGGCTAAAATTAATCTAAGGCCCATACAAGGCCAAATATCTGTAGCCTTGAGGACAAATATGATTGCCATTTTCGCCTGTGGGCCTGGTGCCCTGCAGTAATCCAGTGCATGTGTCCCATTGAAAAGCACATTTTATTTTTGATGCCCTAATTGAATGGCCTTAGATGCCCCCTAAAGTGGGATAGTCATCTTACCTTTTGAATAATGGCCTTGCCCTTTTAATTCTTGATTCGAGCCCAGACATATCATTGGTTGGTTGGAGTCTCTTGTTAGTGTGTGTAGCATTCACTTTTAAGTTTGTTCCTTTTCACAGAGGGGGAATTCCCTAATTCTTACTCGATCACCTTGATCTACTTTTCAATTGGCATGTAAATATACCTGCTAGAAAAAAAAACCTGTACTGGCTCATTTTCAGGTGATTGATAGTTCAAGGGGAAGTTCACATTGGCTGGTTTTGATTAAAGCAGAACAATGAGAGGATAATATTGGTGAAGCCTTAATGAAAAATTGGTGAAAGAATAACAGTTATAAAATATGAATTTTGAAATTTTTGATTTTGTGACTTCACAGACAAGCAGGACCTCCATACGTTTTTTGATATTAATTCTGATATTAATGCCATTTTCCCATAAGTTTGAAAGTGATTCTATTTGTGTGATTGATATATCATTAGACACATCATTTCACACCCCATTTCAAAAGAAAAATACTTATATATATCATGTTCCATTTGAAAATAGAATTTATCTTTGCAATTTGCTATTTCATTGTTTGAATAATAAAAGCTAAGAAATGTAATTTATTAAAGAAATTAATTTTTAAACATTTCCCAAACAACCAAAACAGAATGTCAAAATCAAATTCAAAATAATTCCCCATATGGATTGAACTTGTATCAATTTCTTATTTTTTTTTTGGGGGGGGGGAATTAGCATGGCAGAAATTGTGTGTGAACTTTTTTTTTTGCAATAATTTTGATAAAATAGATCTGTTGTAAAAAGGTGCAGTAAATAAAAAGGTACAAGAAATCTACAAAAAATATACCAATTTGTAAATAATTTCTCGATAAATACCAATCAAATAATACATTTGTTTCATTTTTTTTAGGTACTACTATCAACGGGGGATCCTATCGAAGGTTGATGGACAGAGGCTAGTCTATAAATTCTGTGAGATACCAAAGAACATCCGTGAAATCGACTGCAGTTGAGGTCTTCGGCATCACTGACAATCTTCCATTCATCAGCTTTGTGACTGGTTAAAACATTATTACAGAGATTCCAGATTATATAGAAATATATATGAATATATATTAGAGATACTTTATAATATTTGCTTGAGATTGCTTATTCCATTTCAACCGAACTGATGGGCAATGGAAATATTTGCTATGATGAGTATTCGACGCTGTAGTGCAGGAGATGACCAAACAGGATTTTCACCAATGGTGGCGAGCAATGGTGGCAAGGCCGAAAGAGGAAAATTTGATTATACATGCACTGTAATGTTTTGGAGATGTTTAGAGAGTTAAAAGCAACAATTTGATAATAGTGATTTAGGGTATATACCTCGCATATACCGATACCTACCTTGTTAGGTGTTCAATGTGCTTCTGTATTACCCCTGCTGAAGTAGCCTCCCGATTCCGGTGCTCACAGCTTTTTTGAGGAATTACCTCCTCCCGGTACCCATTTGGCTGGGAATCGAACCCACGATCCTCGGTTTCAAATGGGAGAGTCGGAAACACCAGACGGCATCGCTCCAAAGCAATAGTGACATGTTTCATCCTGCCAAGCAGCGACGAGAGAATGTATTACGAGCGAAAGAAAGCACGGGTGACGAGACTGACTATGAGGAGTGTTCTTGATCTTCCAGAAACATCTGTCACTCAGATTTGAGAAAATGTCCATTTTTGGAATTTTTGAATAATTTTCAGTATTTGAATGAATTCCCAAACCCCATTTTATGCATTTTATATGAACAGATGTTTTTTGTACATGTATGTTGTATGATTGTGCCGAGAAAGTGAGATTGCACGTGTAACAGTCATAGAATCTTTAGAGGGTAACATCATGGGAAATGACCTTCCTTATTACATGTTATAGCAATACTGATCATCTTGCTCTGTATGAGTTCTTGATGAAATTCCTTACATTGTGGAACAGATTTTAAAACCGTACCCCATATATCAGGGAATAATTTCAATTCTTAAATCTTATTAGCATTTGTGGTTGTTAGAGAAAAGCTTTCTGTACAAAAAAATGCTACACAAGTGAAATTTTGTGTAGCTGTCATAAAATTATGTGGAGCAAATTGTGATGCAATACCAGGAAATTATTTGCTGTGCTCAATATTAGATAGCTTGAACTGCAAACTCTGTCAATATCTGATGACCACTTGATATAATCATCCCATTACCCCTACTTGTGGTAAAAGTAACATTTAATTAACTGTAGTAAATCTGAAAATTGATACACAACCATTGAAACTCATGTAACAAATTGTAAAAAATTAACATGTCTTTTTCTGGAGACTTGCAGTCACTGTTTCAATTATATTTATATCATAATTACAATGTAGAGAGTGTATGAAGATGTGTGATACGGCTTAGAGTGAGACGAATCATAAGTTTTCTTTACCTCAAACTTTGCCTTAAAGTTGATTTTTTTTCTGGTACATCACCTTTACTGACTGTATATCTTGACATATTTTGAAGATATATATATATTTTTTTTCAATTAACCCTGCAGAGATTAACTTTTGGGGTGTACATGTAATTTCTATAGGGGATTTTAGTATCAACGTATCAAATGACATCATTTGTTAGAAATGCAAAGAATATGGGTTATGGTTAGAGCAATTTGAATATATTTAACTCTCGGCCATTATTCTCACAACGTTTTCATTTTTAAGAATACTATCTGTATTAAGGTGCTATGATAAGATTTAAAATGTAACTGTAAGACTATCAGTTTCTGTTAGGTTGACTGAGTTTTTTCCCCCTTGCACAACAACTTATCTATTTAGTGATCTGTTCGTGTACCATATTTGAACATTATAAGCAGTCCATGTTTTTTTATTTATATTTCTTCCTATTCTTGTTGCAATACTGTTAATCCTAAAAAGTCTGACTCTTAGTCTATTAGGGCCTATTTAGACCCATTTCACAGCCAGAGCCCCCCCCCCCCCCCGAGTCTTCTTCCCCTCTTTAAGATCTTGGCCCAATGCACCCATGTCATCCATGTCTGAACTTACATGTACGCATGAAAGTGAAAACAAAGGTGCGCTCAGATTAATTGTAAAGTGCAGTGGCTAATTTTGTGTAGAGACTCTGTGTGAGACTGGAAAGTACAAATAGTTATGAAACAATGTGGTGATTGCTTTTCACGTTGCAAGATTATTGCACAAAAATATTGAGGGGAGTATGGAATCCCCCCCCCCTTGGGCCTTATAGGGTTAAAATCTATATACATGTACATGTAGTACATGCTCCATAACTCTACTGGAAATTGTCAATTGATTGTGGAGCACGGATTTCAAGGGATAATTAACCCATAAAGAATGTAGTGGCAATAACTTATTGATTTGATTTGATTAGATTTGGGCATTAGATATGTTAGAAAAGGGAACAAGACAAACCAGTTTCTTGCCAAAAGAACTGTATGTATCAGTTCTACCTCACACAAGGTTTTACTTGTTTTCCCCTTGTACAGTTTGCCAGATTAAAAAAAATGTTCTTTATGCAACGTAAATTTGATTTGACTCCAAGATAGTGTAACAGTCTGGTTTATTATGCTTGTGTGAAGGGGACCATTTTACATGAATCATCATTATGGCTTTATGGATTTGACACTGAAATTTTTATGTACATACTTCGGGGGTAAATTCACAGTAATGTAGAAAAATTCCTAGGACCTTTGTCGATAAAAGGTAAACAACAAAAATTGATATATATTTTTGAATTTTGTGTGAAGATTTTCAATGTTCCGTTAATTTGATAAACCAAACTCATTTCATTGAACTCATTTGTAAATATTCCATGATCATTTTTTTTAAAGATGCTATTTTTATGCACGACATTACTCTTGTAAATTTGTGTAAATTTTGTTTATTTTATATTTTGCTACATATTTTTCTTTCATCAATACTTGGGAGTTGGGAATTAGTGGGTTAGATATATATTTCTGATTACTTTCACTGGAGTTGATACTCATCCCATTTACTTGGTAACAGACAAAAACAAAAGGTGCAAAGGGTTTTTTGACCCACATAATTTAGAAATAAAAGATCGCACTCATAGGGTGATGAAGATTGCCATTGGTCTCACTTCAGAATGTTTTGTTTATTTGATGGATAGAAATAGAGATAGTCAAAACACAGAATTTGTTTTGATGTACGTGTAATTTGGAAGATTTTTTTTTCATTTGCAGGAAGGATTAGTAGTAAATTACAAAGGTACATTCCATTCTGCTTTATAAATCACATTTTTAGTCGATACAAGCCTCAAATAACCATGGAAACGCACCAGCAATACAGACTTGGAAGCAGACAAAGTATCCCTCGATAATGTAATGAACATTACAAGAATATAGCAGAATATTTTCTCGTCAAATAATGCATGTACTCCATTGTTATTGTCATGTTTGCTTTTATATTTTTACCCTAACCCTAAGATAAATCATTCACTGCCATTGAGTTTGTGTATGAATACCGTATATGTGTAGCTGTTTATGCACTTGTAGTATGCGAAGGATGGAAAATATTATTTGAATCGATTCTGTAGGATAATACAGAACAGAAAATCAGGTTTCATTTGAAAGATTTTCCAGTTGAATTCTTTTATGTATGATAATAATTATAAATCCTATTTTATCCGTAAACAAATCATAATGTAAGTCCGCGGATCATCCCAGATATGCCAACTGTATGCCTTAAATTTCAATAATTTTAGGTCAAGGGCACATGTTACAACACAAATGGAAACAGACGTTGGCAGATTAAAAACATTCAAGAAATCCTTTGATAAAAAGAATATGTACGTGCTGAACAAATAAAATTCAGATTTTTCCCCTTTCATTCATTGTAAAGTTGTAATAACATGCACTATCCAATATCCCTTGTACATTGGAATAGAATATACACATATTGAACAGTTTTTAGTCCGGTGTTGGTGTTAGTGTTGGAAGCACAATTTGGATTATGTTGCCTTCATTAGCTCCCAAACCTATTCTGAGTTTAATTACAAAAATGATACAGATCACAATATTACTTGCGCAACACCTAGTGACTAGTGAGTGACTTTTCAGGACCAATATAATTTTACATTTGGTGCTATGCTCATGTGAAAATGGACCGAACATTAACACCAAAAGGTCAACACTTAACTTGAAATCACCCATTATGCCTTTAGATTCTGCTAGTTTGAAAAGATGACGGTTCCAAAAGTTCCAACCACTGAGATCCCTACATTCAATTGACTCTACTGTTTTGTGGTAGAGGACAAGAATATGGCTTTATGGTCCATATTCTGGACTTTGGTTGAATTCAAACCCTGATCAGGGCTCTGTAACACAAAGGTTTGGGATGGATTGCAAACATGAAAGAACCGACCTGATTGGTCCCTGGTCAGTATTTTAAACCAAATGCGCGTGTAGCATTGATATTGATTGGTCAGTTCATTTAGCGATTGATCGCTATTTGTGTTACGGAGCCCTGGTCCGTCTAGATCAATGTCTAACCAGGGATTTGGGAGGTCCCAATTCTGGTTTAACCATGGATAGCCACTAATATCCTCTATAGATTGTATGGAAATAATAAGTTTAATACTTTTCTTTGAGTTTGCCTTAGAAAGGACCCCATAAACCTAAAAATCAAATGCAAATTTTTGGCTTTAGCACAACTTCTGGCTTGTAATTAAGTTATCCGGCCAAGAGTTCAGAATTATGGACCAAGGAATTCTTTTTCTTTTTTTCACTGAATCTCTGCCTTTTGACATTCCTTTCTATATTTGTTCATTATGTACATGTATGTAAATGAAGGGTAGGCAGTGAGTTTTCTAAAAGAAACCCAAATGTACAATGTTGAAATGAGATGTTTTATTATTAAATGATTATATGAAAAAACTCTCGAAGTTGTATTCGTATTGTGTGAAATGTGAACACTTAATTAAGTCAATGAATCAACATTTGATGGTTTTTGTTGGATTCTGTTTTTTTTGTGTGTGTGTGTGTGATAGTAAATAATGCATTGTCAACTAATGAATTTCAGTGCAGGTGCTTTTGACTTCCACTAGGGAAATTGCTGCATATGAGACGGCGAACAAAATTACAATTTTGTCTTCTAAGACATGAAGATCATAATTTTTTTCATTGGGTGCACTTTGTACACATGATTTCTTTTTTTTTGTGTGTGTGTAATTGGCTGCCTGTTGGGGACTGATGTCCTTGTTTGCAATATCTCTCCTGAGTCTCGTGTCTTCAGTCTTCATTTGTTGGCAAAGGCGGAAATCTGTCTCCAAAAAGGTAGGGGGGACCAGGGGCTGGAAAATTTTACAAGCAAAAAAAAAAAAAGGTTATCGCCCCAAATGTAATCGACCAAAATAAATTTGTTTGACAAGCAAAAAAAAAAAAAGGTTATCACCCAATAAGTAAGGTCATCTCGTCCAAATACATGTTTTATTTCAATTTCTTTCTTTCCATCATAAAAGACCAAAAATAGTAGGGGGGACATTTGATATTGTCCCCCCTACTATTTTGGGTAGGGGGGACACGTCCCCCCTGGGATTTCCGCCCATGTTTTTTGGTGAATGTTTGTGAAGATGAATGCGGGAAGTTTAATTGACTTCAAATTTCAGACACTGATGCAAAACACAAAATATTGAGAGTAAAATTAGTATCCCACAAACTGGTTCCACAAGGACCTCTATCTTGTCAAAGCTAAATATTTTCTGAAATGTGCCATTTTTGACAATTTTCTTTAAATTGTGGACTTTGTTTTGAAGAGTGTGAGGGCAGAGTATTGTTGCATCATTGATCATTGATGCAAAGTATATAATATTGAAAGTATATGGAGTTATGTTCAAAGTTCAGAGTAAGATCAAGGTGGCACCAGATCTGTTTATTATAATATTTTAAAATCAGCTAAACATATGAAATGTTGTACGAACTCGTTTCATTTAAAGTTTAACAATTTATTCCACCATGGAAGAATGTGCCTAGTTGACCTGAACACCACGGAAACTTTTGAAATTTATTTAAGGAAAAAGTAATGTGGTTAGGAATGATGCGGAATTCTAAAAAGAAGATCAATGGAAAAAAACTGAATATGCAAATCCCATGGTATAATCATGCATTTTTTTCTTTTAACTTTTTCATTTATCAATTTAGTAGCACTCGCAAAAAGATGGGGAGCATGCCTCCTCCCCGTAAAAAAAGTTTTACGACCAAGAAAATAAGGAGAAAAGGAATGGGAACAAGTAAAATAATATATTATTTTCTGAGTATTTTAAAATCTATCCAAAAAATATTTTTTTGTAAAGCAAAGATCAAAATTTTGCTAGCATGTTTCCTTCTTTAAGGTTACACTTGCTCCTTCTAGCTTCTGTCATGCCTGTTCCTCTCACAATTTACGGCTCATTAAACCACTCTTCTTGTAAGTAGCTTAATAATGGCAGAGGGTCTCTTATTAAAACGTTTCACATTTTGATTTTTTTATTCATTTGCGGTCGGACGTTTCGCCGACACTATACCGGGGGACGGAACTGTTATTTATCGCCGAATATCCTGGGGAGTCTTCGGAACAGAATTTGGCTTTGATTTCATTTTATGACATCATAATAATGGCTTTATCTTCCACATCAGTAAGTACAGCTAGTGATCTAAAAAAAAAAACTATAATTTGTTGCATGAATTCGACGATTGAAGTTCAATAAGTATGAGGTTTTCACCCAGAAGTATTTAGATGGCAATCATATATTGTCCCATGTATTGAAATTTATGCTGGAAACGGCGCACCCGCACCTAGACCAACTCGGCAAAAGCTTCAGTCTCTGTAATCTGTATTTTGGTTGTTCCGCTGAACTGCGTTGGCTCCATCCACCCTAACCCGCGGGCGGGAGCCCAGGGGCTTACTGTGTATTAGACCAAAAAAAGCTTCGGTCTCTGTTATGTTGGTTGTTCAGCTGAACTCCGTTGGCTTCACTCACCAAATACAGAGACCGAAGTAACTTCTACTTCTAAGTTCTAGCGCGATCTGTACAGGGGACTCAATGGCCATATGTTATGTACTTAAGATCGGATAAAACGGGGAAGTGAATTTGCGCGACAGCCGAGGTAAATCACTGTTTTTGTTCCTTTTAACTTGATTTTTCTCCGTTTTTGGGCAATTAATGCCAAGACAAGAGGGAATATCAATTTGCATTTTGGTCGCGTTAATTTTCAAAATTTTTATTCATTAAATAAAGACAAAAATTGAAGAGCCCCGACGGGGGGATTTCGCATTGCAAGTCCCCTAATGGTGGCTGCACGCTAGCGAGCCGTCTGTGTACGAGGAGAATAAAAAAAACAAAAAATTTAAAAAAACTCCTCGAAACAGACGGCTGCCAGCTGTCTAACTGTGTATTTGACCATACTCACGGGACTAGGGTGATTTATGGTCTAAATATTTCTCCAAATGAATTGTGAAAACAGAAAGTATACAATTACCACGATTATATGGATGAAGGTCTAACGAGTGGCAGTTTCCTGACATCTGGGCACAGACTGGAACCTCAAAAAACGAAAAGTTCTCTCCTTTTACCCCAGTCTCGATCGGCCATTTTGTTACGATTTTTAACAAAAATGGCCGATTGAGACGGGGGTAGAAGGAGCTAGGAGAGAACTTTTCGTTTTTTTGAGGTTCCAGTCACTCTAGGCGACACCCCAATACTTACCCGTGTTAATAAACTGGGACTCCACTCACGCGCATTTGGGCCGCCCTAGCTTACAACTAAGCTTTGTTTTACGAAAAAATAAATATTCTTATGATTCAATACATGTTACTAAATAAATTTGTACTGTTAAATCGGTACTCACCGGTTCTTTTCTTGAATTTGCTGGCAATTTCCCACGCTTCTGGCTACAATTCTGCGACTAGCCCTGTCGCGGTAGACAGCTACATATGCAACTTTATTTATAAATGGAGCGCCCCTTACGAGAGTTGTTAATGCCGCGGAGAAATCGTTAGGCATTTTTGCCTGTGTTCAAGGCGTAGCTGTTCTATTTTTTTTTATAGGTATGAGATCGAAATCACAGCGAACTCGTATTTACACTCTTCCATGATGATTCCGAAAGAGAGGCGCATCACCCCCACCCACATGGGCGCAAATCCCAGGGGGACATGTCCCCCTCACCCAAAATAGTCAGGGGCACATTATGAAATGCCCCTCTACTATTTTTGGTCTTTTAATTCAAAAATCGAAATAAAACATGTATTTTGGAAGAGACGATCTTACTTTTGGGATGCCCTTTTTTTTTAGGGGGGGGGGCTTGTTTGCTTGTCAAATTTCTTTTGGTCAAGATGACCTTCTTTTAATTGGGGTGATAAACCTTTTTTTTTTTTTTTTTTGCTTGTCAAATTTTCCAGCCCCTAGTCCCCCTACCTTTGGGGAGAGATTTCCGCCCTTGCCTAACACTACTCTTGATATTGTTTGCGAATCTGCACGGGCGTCGGGGGCTGGGGGATGAGGGATGAGGAAAATCGGTGAGACGAGAAAAAAATAGAAGGGAAAAGAGGACAGAAATAAAGTGAACGAAAGATAAATTAATGGAAAAGAAAAGGGAGGAGAAAATAGTGAGAAAAGAGATTTTATGTGCCCATGCAAAAAGAAATGAGCAGAGGTTGAGATGTTGTCCGTTTGGGCAAATGTTTGTCTGTTTGTTGGACTGGCGCCTGTTGCAAAAATTATTAAGCTGATTGAATCGGGAAATGTTCCAACTGCTTCATGAGGATTTAGCGGTTGTAGGTATAAATCTGTATAAATCGCGCTCTAACGCTCTAAAACTGTGTTCCGGGCTGTGTTCTTAAAAGTTGTCCTTCATATTCATTTTCGCAAAAGAATATCAAGTTTTCAATCAATTGTCTATAGTTATCCTGTTTATGATAAAAAATACTTAGAAATTGGGTTAGGTTAGGGTTAAAAATTATCAGGGCACAAAATATATTTTTTCAGCTCGAGCGTCGAGCTGGCATTATTTGATCTGTGAGATTATGTTTTTAATGACATTCATTCTATTCACAGCAATATATTATTAAACATTGCCGCACGCGCTGTGTGCCGCATGAATTATAGATAGGTCTATACTTATCAGGTGAATGCTTTACCGCTTCACACTGATCATGCTGATACTGTTTTGTAAATTATAAAAAAGGGGAATTTCACCTTGATAAAAAGATTGTGATAATAAGAAAAATAATTTCAAAATATCGGTGAAGGTGTTATTATTTTTTTTAAATTGGAGTTAATAGAATTTCGAATGCTTGATTTGTGACGCCATAAACAAGCAGTTGCTCTATATTCTATGTAATATAAAATGCCAAAATTTCCCATTTTTAATGGTCCGTAATGACCCACTTTTTTCTTTTTGGAACGAGTAGGGGTATGAAGTTATCTATTGAAATACTGAATGTACAATAAAAGTCATTATCATGTATTTCTTGACATTTCATTTACTTTTTTTTACCATAATTATATCCTAAAGCTGCTCGCATAGGCCTACGCCATCACAAATAATTTTTTTTTTAATCTCACCTTTAATTTTTTTTTTGGGTGGGGGATGGATTTTCCTCGAACGCATACCAATTTTTCAAATAATTTTTTTCTGCTATTTTCATAATAAACTTTAAATGAATTCACCTTTGCACTACTTAATTTTTTCAAAGACAAAATTACATCTAGTCATCATCATCATCACCAACTTCATTCTCATCTTCATCACCACTACCACCATCATCATCATCACCGCCACCATCACCACCACCATCATCTTCACCAAGATAATTTTCATCATCATAACCATTGCCATCATCGTCTTTCTTTTTTTCTTATTTTTTCCCCTTCCAGTTCTTTTTTTCCCTTCATATTTTCCTCCTTTTTCAGAGGGGCACACCACCAATGTGTTTGATGTTGTATATAAGTTGGCGGATGCCTCATGAATTGAAATAACAGAGAAAATAAGGAAATGGAAAAAAGTAAGAAGAAAAAGAAGGATGAGGAGAAGAAAAAAAGAAAGCCAAACAAACAAGAAAAACCAATATCAAAATTTCGTAATAAAGTCTTCTACGTCAGTTTAATAATTATGTTTTCAATGAAATGAGAACATAAAAGAATTGAAACAAGTAAAAAGGGCTACATCATAGTTAAAAGAAATAGAGGGAAGCTCCGAGACAATAAAAAAGGGTAAAAAAATAAGAAAAGACTTTGAAACACTCACAACACGAGCATAATAAAAAAATTGGGAATAAGCGAGGACAAGTAGCTGAGGGACCCCCCCCCCTTATCTATCAAACTCGCATTTACAAGAACTTCTTACTAATCAAAATATTGCGAGCAAAAAGCACGAGCTGGCATTTTTTTAAATATTCAAAACTGATAGAGAGACACCTTTTAAACAATTCATGAAACATAATAATCATTCATTAGCTTAATCGAATCATTCGATTGCGAAAGGATCTGAGAATTTAGTGTTTTTAGGAATTCATTAGAAGCATAAATTTGTATCTCAACATTAAAATAAGATGGGCGCAATGCATGAGCTAAAGCTTTATATACCAATACAAAATTTGGACATTTAAAATATTTTCGTATTTATGAAAAAGATTGATATTTCATGAAAGCTCGAATCCCGAGGAGGAATATTTTTTATTAATTGACTTTTAAAAAGGCTGTTCTAAGCCCCATTTAATATTTGATTATAAGTCGAATAAAACAGTAAAAGCTGAAAAAATAAATTATATTTTATTCCATCATTATTCTCTTTCTCTTTAACCCTGGTTCCTTTTTTTCTGGGGGGGGGGGAGTATTTTGGTTTTAAAAAAGAGAGAAAAAAAGGTAATTGCTGGCTTGTGGACGGTAGTGGTAGGGACACCCCTCCCCCCCCCCCCCCCGTAGTTACGCGTTACGCCATTATTGGACCAAATGATCCTACATGTCCGAGGCGAAACTTGTGCAATCAATTAAACGTTATTTAAAAAAAAAATTAAAGCTTGCGCTGTTTAACTTCAATCTCTTTCACCTAAATTTACGATGAATGCTAGCGTTATGAAATATATAACTATCAACGTCTGGCGAAAAGAATAACCAACCGATCACCTGAGGAGAACGCGTACCACGTGATCTGCATATCAGCTCCGATCGCGAGTCAGAAGTGAAGAGCAACTGCCAAGAAAATCAAGAAAAAGTCGTCAAAATGTAAGTTTCCCTTAATTTCTTTCATTTTTTGTTGTTGCTAACAATGCATTTACACACTAAAATTTAAATTTAAATAAAAGAAACAAATTATAGCTTCTACTTGTGATATAATATAGAAATATCCTGTTCTCAAAGATTTCTAACCCAAAATACTACTGATATGCCTATGAGGTCCATACATGTAATGTTTGGACCTCATTGGTACTAGGAGTGGTTCCAGTCTGTGCCCAGATGTCAGGAAACTGCCACTCGTTAGACCTTCATCCATATAATCGTGGTAATTGTATACTTTCTGTTTTCACAATTCATTTGGAGAAATATTTAGACCATAAATCACCCTAGTCCCGTGAGTATGGTCAAATACACGGTAAACCCCTGGGCTCCCTGGGTTACATTCACCCATACATAGACTGAAGAGTTGTTGGCCCGTATGTATAGCAAACGTATTAGCAGTAACGTTAGATCTAGTATAACATTCGGCGGAAACCCGATTTGTACATAAATTTAAAAAAAATGTCACATTATAAAAAAGAAAGTACATTCAAACTTACGAAAAAATATATAAGAAAGTCATAAAGGGGCCTAAGCTTTCGATCCTAGCAGAATCTTCGTCGGAGGCAAAATGACCACAAAAATATATAAAATTCAGAAATATCGTACCTCAGACCGCAGTTACCGCTAATTCCTTTCAAATGATGATCGAAACATAGTCATCTTCGATCCTTTCGTTGGTCAACGTAAGTTGCCATCTTGATGACGTCATCATCCTTACACTTTACAGACGTATGTACCAGTCGCTATATATCGCGATTTGTGCCGCTGCTTTGCGCTTGTAGATGTGCGTGCGTCAGCGTTCTCGCCAGGATTTTTTTACGCGTGTCGGAAACCCGCCGATTGGGCGGTGGCCAAATTTGCACGTGATGTTTTGATTTTCACATGCGCTCGCTTTGATCCGATCCAAAGTCAAGTTTCATTGCCAATCTGCGAAGTTCAATAGATGATGTAATGCTGTTTTAATCGGCGGCAGACACCAACCTAAAACTGATATCGGCGAAAATATTGGAATGTTAAGTTGTTAGTTATCTCAAAATTTAGGGGTCTTTTTTTGTCTGGATATGTTTTAAACTGTTTTGACTTGTTAATGAGTTCAAATATATTTCATATACCTTTCGTTATGGACTCCCGTTCTCCGAGAAGAAATATAAATCACGCATTATTCGTAAATTTCTTACAACGGCGGAAAAGAAATTAAAACAGAATAGAAGTCACAAACATCTCGGATTAATTAACGATCTATCAGGACATTTTAACATTGTTTTGAAGTGTTAATGAGTTAAAATATATTTGATATACCTTTCGTTACGGACTCCCGTTCTCCGAGAAGAAATATAAATCACGCATTATTCTTAAATTTCTTACAACGGCGGAAAAGAAAATAAAACAAAATAGAAATCACAAACATCTCAGATTAATGAGCGATCGACTTGGGAATGTTTTAAAATTGTTTTTGAGGTCCTAACGAGTTGAAATATATTTATATATACCTTTCGCTATGAACTCTCTAAGAAATATTAATGATGCACTATTCTGACAACGGCGGGAAGGATTATAAAACAGAATAGAAGTCACAAACATCTCAGATTAATGAATGATATATCAGGACGTTTTAACATTGTTTTGAAGTGTTAATGAGTTAAAATATATTTGATATACCTTTCGTTACGGACTCCCGTTCTCCGAGAAGAAATATAAATCACGCATTATTCTTAAATTTCTTACAACGGCGGAAAAGAAAATAAAACAAAATAGAAGTCACAAACATCTCAGATTAATGAATGAACGATCGATCTGGGAATGTTTTAAAATTGTTTTTGAGGTCCTAACGAGTTGAAATATATTTATATACCTTTCGCTATATGAACTCTCTAAGAAATATAAATGACACATTCTGACAACAGCGGAAATGTAAATAAAATAGAACAGAATTCACAAACATATATCACTAAACAGATCACTTGGATTGTGAAGCGTCTCGGCTTGATAGGGAGGTATAAACCGGGATATAGATGATAGTCTTTAATAAAATTGTTGAAGATTCATGATATATTTGTAAAGAGTTTTGATGTGATATCGACATGATTTATGATATAAAATCATTCTTCGAAAACCAAAATGAAGCTCACAGCCAAAGCAAGTGATACCTCCTTCGACATAAGGTACATTATGTAATACCTTGGGTGACCCAGCTGGGCCAAGTCTGTCATCAAGACACTCGACAACAAATTGAGATAATCTGTCGAGATTTGCTGAACCATTAAATCAGGTAAACATAAGATAAAAATCGTTTCTCTTAGGACTCATTTGGGCAGCCACTGAGGTGATTTTAAAACATGAGCCACGCAAGCAATTGCCTTGGGTGGTGATGGACATTTCATTGATTTCTTTTTTTTTCAGCGACTTAACAAATGAAAAATAATAATACATATTCTAATAACTTTTTAAATCTTTGATGGATTTTCCTCAAACTTTCACCAATATTTATCATTATTTTTTTCTCTTATCTTTACTATAAACTTTTTGTCAGGGTGAACTCCCCCTTTAATGTTTGGTCACTTGAAAATGACACCTACGTATCATGAACGTGTTTTCAGTTGGGAAAATTTGGAAATATAAAAAATCACTTATCGTCTATTTCTACCATGCTTATCTTTTTAAGAAAATTGAGACTTCGAAAAAGTGTTTTTGACCATTTTCATCATTTTGCAATTCAAATTCCCTTTAGAAAGATGTTGCAAAGTCTTAGGGATATTTCGGATCTGTACGATGCAGGATCTAGGGGCGGGGGAGTTTTTTTTGTATGGTAGTTTTTATTTGACAACTTCAGTTCATATACAAAATAAAATACATATAAGAAATAGAAGTTTGATGTCTTTACAAATTGATAAATACCTTGACAACTCATAAATTTAACACAATTTTTTCCCCTTAAGTGTTACAATAAAACACAATGTCAGACATCTTCCAATACATAATTATAAATAACATTGATGATAATAATATGCATTAAGAATAAAAACTTCTACAATAAATTCAACATATTGATTTTTTTTTCCAGTGTCAAATATCAACATAAAAAAGAGATTTTCCAAATACACATTGGCATGACATAGGCCTATCGATTAGAAATACATAAAAATACATTTTTAGATACTTCTAATCGATGTGTCGATCATGCGGTCTCATGCCAACCCCCCCCCCCTAGATTATTAATCAATAGAAGAAACTGTATACACTTGTGAAAAACAATACAAAAAATTATAGTCTGTTTTAGATGAAAGAATGAAAAATAAACGTTGAAAACAAGCAATTAGCCGTCAAACAAATAACATTAACTTTACATCTCGCTCCCGCGCCCGGGATCTCTTTTTTCTCCTTTGACAAAATCATGCACACACGTGTCGTCCTAAGCCCCATTTCCAGGGCAGTTTATAATCACTCGCGTCGCGTGCGGGTTCGTAATCACTCGCGTTTTGAATTTTTGGCGATTTTTTTAACGGTGTCTTCAATGGGACAGACATGCAGGGAAAATAAAATGAAATTGAAATTCCAGTTTCGTTTTAAGCCGGCAATTAAGTGCCTTAAAATAAAATGTACTCGACTACTGTTTTAACATAACAAACAAGCAAATCAGCCATGTGGCTCAACTAACTTAGAATAGATCCGGACTTCTACTGTGTCTTATACGAGGACTCCCGAGTCGGAACTTGCCATATCTGCCACATCGATATTACATCGTATCATTCCCATATGCGGACATGCCTGCATGCAATGACCCCAAGGCGGCCGGACCCGGCCGCGGTCGGACACGACGTGCATCGGTAGCATGGAGCAAGCTAACGTGAGTCGAGCTGAGTTAGATCCCACGTTATATATGAGGCGCCGATTGTACCAATATTATATAGAACAATTATTTGTTACATAATCATTATTCATTAAATAATAACTATTATTTATATATAATTTACATTCTATTTGTAAATAATTACTATTATATAAAATAACATTTCTAATTATTTATATATAATTCCAAGTAATACTTCATTATTTGTAAATAATAATAGTTCGACATTCCATTATTTATAAATAATGATTATTTGTTTTTCATTATCTATAAAGAATAATTTTTGTGTTTCATTATTTATAAATAATGACACTGCATACTTCATTATTTATGAATAATTGCAATTCGTTTTTTTATTATTTATAAATAAGTTTGTTGAGTTTTCTATTATTTGTAAATGATAATTATCTATTAACAATGCCAGTGCACATTTCTTTATTTATAAATAATTTGTTGAGTTTCCCATTATTTATAAATAATGAAAATTCATCGTGTTTCATTATTTATAAATAACATTTTTGTTTGAATATCCCATTATTTATAAATAATCATTATTTATAAACGATTTTTACAGTTTGCCATTATATACAAATAATCGTTATTTATATACAAATAACCATTATTTATAAATAATGAAAAACAAATAATCATTATTTATAAATAATGAAAAACAATCATTATTTATAAATAATAAAAAACAAATTATCATTATTCATAAATAATGAAAAAAAATAATCATTATTTACAAATAATAAAAAAAAAAAATCATTATTTATAAATAATGAAAAACAAACAATCAGTATTTATAAATAATGAAAAACAAATAAGTATTACTTGGAATTATATATAAATAATCCTCGTATAAGACACAGTAGAAGTCCGGATCTATTCTAAGTTAGTTGAGCCACATGGCTGATTTGCTTGTTTGTTATGTTAAAACAGTAGTCGAGTACATCTTATTTAAGGCACTTGCCGGCTTAAAACGAAACTCGAATTTCAATTTCATTTTATTTTCCCAGCGTGTTTGTCCCATTGAAGACACCGTTAGAAAAAAAATCGCACCGAAATGAAAAAAAAAAATCGCCAAAAATCAAAAACGCGTGTGATTACCAACGCGACGCGAGTGGTTACCAACGCGAGTGAATATAATAAGCCATTTCCAGCAAGCTAGCCAACACTTATTGTTGTGACATGACAGCAGATCAGAATGACATGAGAAATTGAGAATGAACGTTAAGAATATTACTAAGAAAGTAATTAGCGGGAAAATTATGAGGAACAATTCATTTTATGAAAAAAATTTCTTGAAAACTATCGGAAAACGGTATCATGTAAAAATGAAAGGCTACGTCGGACCCGGGTCGCACCGCGGACAATTCAGTTCTAACATACATTGTAGCATGCATGTTCGGCTCAGCACGGCGCGCTTGCAATGCTAGTGTGGCTGCTTAGGCTTGGCTGGCTGGCTGGCTAGCCGGCTGGAAGTGGAAATGCGCCAGTTTCTATGCATGGATATTTTCCGGTCATCAATAATAAGATCGTAGTTTGTCTGTTGCCGAAATGATTCTGAAACATCCTTTATTTTTTAGGATTGATGATGAATGATGTAACAATTATTTCCGATGACTTTCCCCCACTTTTAATGATTTTTTTTTTTGCCTGTGTCGCTCGCGTTTTGCACATGACGCATATAGAGCTTGTGGAATTTACGTGTGTCGCATGCGACGCGTGTGTTCTACACTGGCGAGAACGTTGGCGTGCGTTCTGAACCTGTCGCTCGCATTGATTGGCCAGGATATCGAAAATTGAATCGGAAAGCCTTGATAAAAGCACAACTCGGGCAGCAACACACGGCTGCCATTTATTCCTCTCCGGCAGAAAATAAATCATCGGTAACCTATATTTTCGTTATTTTTGTAGAACTTATAAAGTATCAAAAGAAAGATTAGAGTCTAACAAAAATAGTGGGCCTTCGTTCAAGATAATATAATGTCATTTAGAATTCATAAAAATAAAAATCTGGACAAAACCCGTCCTCCGATTTGCTGACCTGATTACACATGCAGGCTCGCACTAACACACTACCGTCGGTGAATGGGGATGATAGTAAAATGTCAGAAATTGTTGAATAAATCCCCAGAAACGACGGTTATTCCTGTCTATGTATGGGTGAATGGGGATGATAGTAAAATGTCAGAAATTGTTGAATAAATCCCCAGAAACTACGGTTATTCCTGTCTAACCCGCACATGCAAGCCAGGCCAAGCCAAGTAATACTTACCTCGCAATACGTGTGAGTGGCCAAGGCAAGCCCAAGCTGAGCTTAGCTCCGCTGTGGCCATGGTGGCCGTTGGCGTTGCTGGACGCGCTGCCTCGGGTGCTGAGGCCGACGGAGCAGGGTGACCAGATTTCACAAAATGAAATACGGGACAAGGAAGAACATGAAGAAGGAAGGATGGGAAATGAATTAGAAGGAAACAAGAAAATTAAGAATGAAAGAAAGGGAGGAAAGATCAAAGAATGAAGGGAGGAGAGTGAAAAAAAGAAAATAATGGAAAGAGAGAAAGAATGAAAAGAAAAAGGAGAGGAAGTGAGAAGAAAGCAAAGAAAAAGTAAAAGATAGAAAAATGAAGGAAATAAAAAGGAAGTTTAAAAAAGGAAAGTGAGAGAAAGAAGGAAAGACTGAGAAAAATGAATAGAGAGAGAAAGGATCATGAAAGAAAGCTAGGATAAATTGGGAATAAAGATAGATGGAACAAAAAAAGGCAAGCAGGGAGGATGTATGAAGAAAGAAGGATAGAAAAGAAAGAAATATGAAAGAAAGAGGGAAAAAGTTCAAACGTAAAAAACAAATGATCCAATGATCTAACAAAAATCTTAATGATATTTGAGTTTTTAAAATGTATTTTCAAAATTGTTAGAAAACTAAAATGATTTAGAAATGAATAAAATTTCTAAGTGAAACGTTGTCAAACTTAAAAAATAGATGAAACATAGCGCCATCACACACGCATCTCTCATCCCATTACAAGTTCGCACGATCATACATGTAACAAGACTCAAATCCAAAGCTGAAACCACTAGATCTAGTTTTGGACACTCAATAACTTGCTCCTCCGAATACATACATGTACATCACCAAATCAGTAATCTGAGAATTCATAATCGGTAGATGCGCTGGTCTAAAAATTGGGATTGTCCCAGAAAACAAGGATATCCTCATAAACCAGGACAAATCATGTTTTGATAAACTGAGATTGTCCTTGTTTATGCGGACAGTTTTTTTCACTTACCCCGGCGGGACATAGACGGTAATTACGGGGATTGAGAGTGCTAAAAATAGATTCATTGACCTCAATTCCCCCCAGTTCACCATCTATTTTTCACGACTTGCCATCTTCCAATAATCTAACTTAAGATTAATCATAATTTTTTATTATTTCACAAAAATTTCCAGTTGATAATTTTCCCTAGGTATTCCTATGAGTAAGTGTGCCAAAAATCTCATAAAAATTTCAGACAAATATGTTATTTTCTTGGAAAAAACCTTGGCCAGTCATTTTCAGACTGAACAATAAAATGGTGCCCGATGTCTGCGCACCCATTCACTTTACACACGATTTAGACATGCTGCATTTTGAGGCCGTAACATGAAATGCCCAAAGTTCATTATTTTTCCGCCAGTTTGAGTAGGATTTTTAAAATGAATATCTGTCTATGTATTGCAGATGAAAAGTTTGTGGTTGGTTCGTATCATCTTTCACTAGAATCGTGCAGATACGCGCATGCGCAGACAAGGGGGACTGCGCACTTGCTTGGGGGACCTTACCATAATTCGAAGCAAAAATCAAATGATTAATAAATCAGATGTTCAGCTGTAACATTGAAATTGAATCTGGGATATTAAAAAAACAGAGAAATAGAATTTGTGGTCATGCAGGTATAATTTGTGGTCATGCAGTGGAACATTGTGGCCCAGTGGATAAGTCTTCTGACTTTGAAACAGAGGGTCGTGGGTTCGAATCCCAGCCATGGCGTAATTTCCTTCAGCAAGAAATTTATCCACATTGTGCTGCACTCAACCCAGGTGAGGTGAATGGGTACCCGGCAGGATTAATTCCTTGAATGCATGAGTGCTGAAAGGCAGCTCGAGCTAAAGCCGGGGTAATAATAATGATAATAACACGCCTCGGAATAAAATATTTCTTGATAGATGGCGCTATATAAATGCCTATTATTATTATTATAATAAATTGCATTACAAAAATCGGTCGCAATAGATGCATTCAACAGTGTATGGCATTCATCGGAGTTCATCTCTGATGTTGACAACTTTAAATCCATTTTATTTCCTTTTCAGATTTGTTAGGAAGATGAGTGAATTATATTTATTCCAGGAAAACAAGTCCATTCTGGAAAGTGTATAAAGTTAATTTACGGTATTGCTTTAACAAGTACCTCAAAACAATTTTCAAACATTCAAACATGTACTGAATGGTCATGGACTGAATTAATCTGTTTATGTTGATGATTTCTAATCCATTGCATTTCCCTTGCCAACTTTGTTTGGAAACTATGTGATTATATGTAGATTCGATTCAGTGATAGGTCAATACGCCATCATGTGACCATAGCTGAGAGGATCGCATTTGTTATATTCTAGGTTTTGACGTCACCTCAGTGAATAGAACTGTGTTGTATTGTCGATTGCGGCGTTATATTCACTAAGGTGACGTCACTTGCTGCTTACAAGTTGCGTAATCAGGTGGTTTATTTGATGTACGCGCTAGTGTTAACGTGTCGATTGCATGAAGAACGCACTTGATGTATTTTCCAAATTTTTCTATTATGACGTAGATGGATCAGAGCTGCAGCAAGAATTTCGGGTTAACCAGAGAGCCAGACGATAAATGCATTCTCTGACGGCGAATCCACATAGACTATATAATATAACAGATATTGCCTGGTCTATCTTTTTACTAAATAACATTTCAACTCCCCTCCGAAGCTATATTTTTCCCTTGGGAGAATATTTTCCCTCAGTGCTGCGCGCTTCGGGCAAAATATAATCTCTTGGGGAAAAATATAACTCGGGGAGAGGAAATATTACATTCAAACTCTAGGTAGACAATATCTGTGTACTATTTCTCCCAAGAAAATAAGAATTTATTATGAAAGGTACAGGTAATATATATTAATTCTATATCAATATGACCTCAAAACAAATTTTCTGAATGACCTTGAATTGATCTGTAATGTTGACTACTTTTGATCATGGTAATGCAGCTCTGCTCTGATTGTTTTCAGTATTAATTTTTTTTTCTTCAAGGGGCGTGATGGAAGATCGCTGATTGTGATGAAATCAAATCAGGAGCCGATTTTGAAATTGGTGACAAGCTTAGATTTATTCATGTTCTAGTCTCCCTAGCCTTGGCCTGCACCTAGATAGCGTAATCTAGATCAAAAAAATTCTGTCTTTGATGCCGAATGTTCATTCCAATCGTGATAGATAGAGATAATATTATGTGGATAGCTTCCATTCACAAAAAAATGCACTAAAAATGTAGAAAGAAACAAAAAAGAGCAAATTCACGATTCAATTATCTACATACCTACATTGATGCACATACATTTGTAATAATAGATTGATAACATTTTGTTAACCCACCCTTAGCCAAGATGCATGCACCCCCATCCCGCCCCCCCCCCACATGTTGGAATAACAGGAAATGTCTTCAATAACCACAACATATCTAATATTCATTCTTTTTTCTTTCTTGTTTTTCAGCAATTTTCAGCCATTGATCAAGCATGTGAGGCAGGGGAACAATTCTACAAGGTGTTTTATGAAAACTTTGACAAGAAGAGAACAGTAAGTTAACCACTCATTCTTTTATCTGGCCATTTTGTATTGTATGAACACTGTACAATGATGAATAATTACCTTAATGACATCACCCATCGATTGGTTTTGAAAAGTTTTTGATGTTCCATTATAGTAAAATGGACTTTTTAAAGAGATGCTTCTCAGTAATTTGAAGTTATTTGTGAAAATGTTGAGTACGATTTCTCAAAATATCGGACAAAATATATCACACAGAACAGAAATTATGGAGGAATCTATTATGAAAGGAAATGTGTGTGATTATCTCACAACATTTCATGCAAAACTGGTTTACTTTAATCTCTTCAAAAAGTTGCTGCTGAAAGCCTAAAACCAATTAGATTAGTGGCTGTCTTTTTGTTGGATTGTAACGCAGTGTACACGGATGGGTGTACAGGTACCCTTCACAACATTGAAGCATGTAGTGAGAATACATCTGGTTTCTTATTTTATTATAAAATCACAATACATCTTTTTTCCTTAATTACTCTTTCAAGCTCCTGGGTAAGCTATACCTGGAGAGTGCCACTATGGTTTGGAATGGCAATCCCGTATCAGGGTCCGCCGAGATCACAAAGTTCTTTGATAAACTACCGGTCTCGGAACATCGAGTGGACACGCTAGACTGTCAGCCTATTCCAAGTGAGTAAATATTAATAATACTCCTCTTACATCTTATTTGTGCATTTTATGCATGCATCATACAATTTTACTCTCTATAAGCCTATAGATAGCATAATAGCACGCACCATGATTGACAGTAGAAATTGAAAAATCAAAGAAATATTTAAGTGAAAAATAAATCGAAGCACAGGAAGAATGAGCACTTTTCAGAACTACAATTGAGATCGTAGGAAAGCTGAAGTGTTTGATTGAGGTTTATAGTCACATTTAAAAGAGAAACACTGAGATTAATGCATGGTGTTGAATACACTTTGGTGGACCAATCTCTTTGGATTATTAGACACAGAGGAGTGACATCACAATAAGGGCATAACTTCTGTATTATAAAAAGGCACACATTCATGCAACTGGGTGTATAACATGATTGTGACCTGCGTAAGAATAACTGAAACTGGTTTATTTTCACTTGGTCTATAAGCAGTTTGTCTTTTTAGTCTTTTATGGATATTAATTATAGGAAAAACGATGAGAACCAGCTAGATGAGACATGGGATCAACACATCCAGTGAAATTACAGTGTAACATGGCTATGTGCACGTCTTACGGTCACACATACAGCCTGCGCACCAATAATAATGCCGTCTTGAATTAACAAATATTTGACACCTAAAATTTGGGGATAATATCGATAGTGTCAATTAACATCAATTATTTTCAATAAAGAGGGTTGTCTGAATTGTTAATCGGTCTGTGAGGCATGGAATTTGCTAACTATTCTAACCTCGTCTTTTCTTTTTCTTTCTCTTCAGCTGAGGTTACAGACAACCAGACATCGGTTCTCGTCATAACCAGTGGGAAAGTCAAATTCGATGGAAAAGGAAACTTCCCTTTCGCTCAAAACTTTGTCCTCACACAGACTCCGAATGGAGTTTGGAAAGTAGCAAGCAGTTCCTTCAGGTATGAAGAATGACATTGGAAAGAGACTTGTGACGTTACACCTTGATCAGGCTGTAAGATGAATCTGATGGTGTTGCTTTGTGCAGAAATCCGCAAGTAATGTTGCTCCTATCCATCAGATGTTTACATTACATCAGGAGTTAATGAGACAATGAGCCATTACCATCAGCGAAGCCATTGTGTGAGATGGATTATTGGTGCTATGTCTACATACCTCTAACAAGCTACAAGGAAGGAGAGGATTCGATGACATACAGTACATGTCAGCATTCATCAACTTTGGATGGCCAAGTGTGCTTGAAGTCTATTGGGGATGATCCAGGCCCTGGGCTGTAACAAAGCTTAGCGATTGATCATAGGGCCAATTTCTACGATTAATTGCATTGATTGTGTATGATCAATCATAGATATCAGCCTTATGATCAATTGCAAAGCTTCATGTTACAGGGTCTAGGGTTGAAGATGCACAACCCTGTCTTAATGGAGAAACTTGCAACAGGGGCCCCTAAAGCTTAGCAATCGATCATAGGACTGATTTCTATAATTTATTGCATTGATTATTGTGTGATCTGTCATAGATATCAGCCTTATGATCAATTGCAAAGCTTTATGTTACATGTCCCCAGACAATAAAAGCACACAAACTCTCACTGATTTCAAGCAAGGGAAGTTAGTTTGTGTTTTCAACATTCCTATACTTTTTGTCTGCTTTTGTAGACTTATATTTGCAGTATCTTTTAATCATAAATGCCAGTATTCGTACAATTAATATGATAAAAAAGAGAAATGTACTTAGACAAATATTTGACAAGTTTAAGGTTTAAAAAAATAAGAAATTTGCAGATGTTTTTTTATATCCAACACCCAATTTTCTTGTGAAATTACACGTTCATCTAGGAAAATATTTTTTACTGGAAATACTCCTTATCACAATTGTTTTCAGACATACACATTTATATAATCTAGAAATAAGTTTGAGTAGTAATATGCACTGTTTGGGCTTACTAAAACTTTTCTTGTTCTTTCCAGGGCCCTGTAACACAAAGCATAGTGATTGATCGTGGGCATACTTTTATGATTGATCATACACAATAATCATGCAATAGATTGTAGAATCAGCCCTACAAGCAATCACAAAGTTTAATAAATAGGGTTGTGAATCTAATGTAAGAGAACTGTTACTAAAGCTGGTGTAAATTTAGAGCACAAGGGCCCGGAACACAAAGCTTAGCAATGGTAAATTGTTTACAGGAATTGAATAATAAAACAAACTTGCGCAGCTACAAGAAATCACTCAAAAAAATTTGGCCTTGTATGAAAAGACATGAACAATTTATTAAATGTTTTATCTTGTTTTTGTATATAAAACACATTGTAGTTTACACTTGTTTATCATTCAAGGGAAAAGTAAAGTCATGAAGGATGTTACAAAGTCATATGTCAAAATGACAATGAATAAATGAATGATGATGGTGGCGATGATAATTGTGGTGATATTGGTGAAATGTTTATGACAACGATGATGATGATGATAACGACGATGATGAAGATTATATGATGGTGATGATGATCATGGACGACGGAGCTAAGGATTATCCTTTGTTCTTGGGGGGACATCTATATTGCGTTCCCCCCCCCCCCCATACAAATGATAATACTCTGCTCTGACACCCATAATGAAGATGAAGATTGTGATGATGATAATGGTTTAGATGATGGTGAAGATCATGTCAGGCAATGATGATACTAATTTTCAAAATGAAAGAAGAAAAAAAAGGAAGATACAACGCCTACACACTACAATTGCAAAGAGAAAGAAAATCTTTCACTTTGACTGGATCAAAACCTAGACCAGTCACATTCCATCACTGGAACACATGAAAATTCAACCAACATATAAAATGAACTAGTTAAAGATATTTCCTAAGCAAGAAAGAAGTTCATGACCTATAAACAAAAAAGCTGTCATAGTACCAACAAATGAAAATTGCCTTTAGTAAAAGCAAATTCTTGACTTTGGTGTCCTAGTGATATTGTGAGGAGCAACTCTATGTATGTACTAAATTCTTCCAGTATGATTGCACCACAATGAATCACAAAATAGAGAATGTCAATAAACCTTTTTAGCTGAATATCATGGAGTTGGAACAATTGGATGCCAGATATATATTTTTATGCAACTTTATAATTATTTCCCGAAATAGGGGAGATAATTAAACCAATGAGAATATAGAAAAATATGCCCCCCAAAAAAAGGACGAAGAAAAACAGCAAAACTCCCCCCCCCCCCACAATAGTTTCTTTTCTGTACTGGGGAGAAAAAAATAAATATATATTGTTCATCCCCCATCCTTTTCATTTTCAATTATCTCTTGATAGTATGCTAGTACACAGAAATTTCACTAATATCCTGAATTCATGTGGCTCATAATACATGCGCCATCAACGTTGATTATCGGAAAGGGTTTGTAGGTCTACCAATTTTCCCAAAGACACATTAAGACACCATAGGCTGCAAGTGAGAATAAAAAAGGATTTAAGTGAACAAAGAATCCCAAGTGCATAAATGAATAAGGAAAAATCATTTGAATTATAAATAACATCCCAGGAAACCTTATATTTAAATGATGATTATAAGCACTTTGTCTTAAAACTTACAGTTATTCCGACATCAAAATGCTAAACAGAATACGCTAAGCTTTTCCAGTTTTACAGATGACAATGGGAGTACTATACATATTTTGTTGCATGGAACAGCAATGAACACGTAACAAGTAGCGACACTGCGAACCAAACTTACGCTTGTCAGTCGTCACATTGGGGATTATCTGTGTTGGGGTGCGAGGATGGTATAGATGAAGAATCTCACAGATTTCGGGGTGAGATTTTATCAATACTAAGGCCCAGATGTATGCGAATGGTTTTGAGATCATTATATTCTTAAACCAAGGGTTACGCAGCATTAATTCACACTTAATTTGGTGCCTGTAATGCTTTTGTCACATGGGCCAAAATTACGTAATAACTTTTGATTTACCGAGCCCACAGTTATGAATTGATGGCCTGTACATGTATGCTCATATTAAGAAGTTTCATTCGTCCATGGTACAAAACCATGGTTGATGCAGATTTCACACGTTATCATGCTTCTATTAGGTACGCTTTGCCGTAAGTGCACATTAGGACTTTTCTTAGGGTATGCGATAAAATGAGCATAATTTTGTACACAAATCTGCTTAGTCTATGGTTTTTTACTCTGGTACAATTACAACCTCTTTCGATAATATAGGCCAATGAGTCCATACTATGATGATATGAGGATATTTACAAATTTAACCACCTTATGACAAAAGCATGTATTCAATATAGCAATCGTTCTCAATATAATCATGATATCTGCATAAATTTTTTTTTTCCAAGCCACAGTTTCATAACTATCTACAGTTGAGGCCAGAAGTTTAAATACACCCAAGAAATTCAAAGAAAAGTTGACACTTGCCAAACATCATAAAATTGATTGTATCTTATAAAATTCTTGAGCTATCATGACAAATTTGATATCAAACATATCGAGCATGTCATGCCCCTTCATCACATTGCTTTGTCATCAGGAGCTGAAAAATATTTAGGTGTCATTTTTTCAAAAAAATCTTCATATTTTAGACAAATTAAAAATAAAAACTTGACAAAAAATATTTCATATTTGTGCTAGTTACTTCTAGAAAATATAATATAAATCATAGATTTAACATTTATATATTTCTGTCAAACGATGTTTGAAAATATAATAACAAACAATAGAATACATTTGGCACGAATATTCCTTTTTTTTCAAAGAAAATTCCACCTGAAATACTTTTTTTTTTTTTTTGTACCTCTAAACGAGGGATTTATTCATAATTCATCACACATGTCATAATAAACTGAACATCACAATACATTTAACATTTTCTCCGGCAATCTCTTATCTGGCTTCTTCAATTCTTTGTTTGTAATTATTCTATTTTCCATTTCTCTTACAAAAAGGTATTTCAAACTTGAATCTCTTCTATCTATACCATATCTATTTCTATTATGCAACATTTTATGTATACACCAAAAGGCGACTGTCATTGTTATATCTGTGTTTACATCGGTATTGATTTTTAGTAAACAAAAAGTATTCACATGAATTTTGACTTTAAAAGTATACATAACAACACTCTTAACAAAAGAAAAGAACTGTTTGTTCAAATCACATTCAATAAAAGCGTGTATTAAGTCTTCTTTTACGTGACAGTGCGGACAATATTTATTGTCGGCAAGACCCCATTTAAAAAGATTACTTCTAACGGGTAATAAATTGTATAGAAGTTTAAAATTAAATTCTCGTAAACGAAGCTCACCTATACATGTCAAGTTTCTTTTAAACACAGAAAACCAGTAAATATCAGTCTGCAGTATATTTTCCCAAAAGATACAACATCTATTCGTATAATTCGGTGTTAAACAAATCAGATTATAAAAACGTTTACTACTTATGTCACTCACTGCAACGAGCCTTTCTCCAATGAAAAAAAGTAGGAGTTTCAAGAAAGTAATTTAAATCATTCGCTGTCTGTATATTTGTATAAAACTCTTTTAACCACACTTTTGGAATAGCTTTCTTTAACTTTGCATAATCAAATAACATATTCTGCTTGCCTTTCTTTGTTGTAAGGCGAGCTAGAATTTTTTCCATAGAAATATACTTCAATCCCAATCTTGTGAAAGAGTGTGATACGCTATTTCATTTGATACCAAATTCGTCATGGTAGTATTCATATTTCTGAAGATAAAGTAAATTTTACGATGTTCGGCAAGCGCACAAATTTCACTGAATTCCATGGGTGTATGTTATTATTTGGCCTAAACTGTCTGTAAATTCAAGCAAAACATTCTGCCACACTCTTTTGTCGGCAGAACCACCGCATACTGGTTCCAGCGTTAATCACACTCACATCACAAATTGAGCTTGAAGAAGTACCCAATATCGCGTTCCATGAGAGAAAGGGCTTCCATGTCACACCACAAAACGGTTCTTTTCAAAGTTCAACAAATGTTTGAAGATTAAATTTGACTCTTGAAATGATCATGAATCCCATTTCTTGTGCTCCATGCCGTCGGGGGGTTTAATATCCGTCTTCTTGGCACCGATATCTTTCCAATTAGTGCTCAAAACCGTGCCCGCCGACTCCACCTGCGTATGAACATAGTAAGAAAACATACAATCCTCAATTATCCAAGACAATGACACCTTTTCTACCTTCATACCAACGACACAATAAGCGAACTCTTTCTTCCCCGACACAATTGCCCACTGGAACAAACTCACAAGAAAAAATGTCACTTCAAAAAGTTCTGAAATCTTTAAAACAAAATTACAAAGGCCCTCCCTAAACCCCAAATCAGAAATAATACCACCACTCTCGTCAGCCCTGAGTAATACTTCCTGGCGGAGGGCTTTGGGCTAAACGACTACAAGGTACTTAGTGGAATATATATGCGAGCAGCTCGCGTGTGACATGGCAAAACTACCAACGCCAAATCTTCACAATGCTCTTATTCTTTGATGGACTTTCGCCGAAATCTCCATCAATATCTTTTTCAAAACCAACTTGGCAACAAGACTTCCCCTAACCAGATAAATTATAACAGTTGCGGTAACCCCAAAATAAGTTTGAACAGAATCCAATAAAATGACCACCAAAGTATTTGTATAAAAAAAAATGATTCTGGAAGATGTGTGTAATTGCTGAGAAATAGGGCTGTTATCGTTAGGAAAATTGTCTGTCAATATCGCGCTAAAAATATCTTACCGATATCGATAACTAATGTAGTATCGACAAAAGAACATAATCAATACATATTTTTTATCCATTATAGCGATGTTACATACTCACGTTGGTCAAAATTTGTATCTGCCACTGTACCAAGAACGCTCTAAATCCGCGTTCATCGGATGTAAATGGTTACATAACATCTTTTAACAAACATATTTAGCAAAATACATCATCACCTTTCACATTATTTGAGGGTTGGATGAAGTTTTATCGATTATTTTGGGGCTTTTTGGACATCATTCTGAGCAGTCAACATCTTTGGCCTATCTGCAATTTTGATATCGTGCTGTACATCTCCGAACGTAGAGGGCAGCAACACACGGCTGTGTGCTGCCTTCTACATTAGTTGGTACTTAGCTAAAATTGAGCTTGCGCTAGTGATGTATTTGATTCGATCGAATGGAGTCAAGTGCAGTCACGATGTTTGGATTGTCATGATTATAGCGTAAATGGGGGTGAGATCGTATTTTGTGGCTAGTAAGTATTCATATTTTGTTGAGATTTTGAAAACTGTTCTGTGCAGTTTAAGAAAAATGCGTTTTCCATGATTTTCCATTTGAAAAGCCACTTTCAAAAGGCCGTTTCCGTGCATTCCATGAAATCGCGGAAATTCACTGTGTCCCTACATAATAGCGGGTATTATCGACAACGAGAGAAAAGTTATCGATATCGCTAAGTGGCAAAAACCAAGCAATTATCGACAAGACTAGCGATAAAGACGTTATCGATAACAGCCCTACTGAGAAATGGATAAAATAAGCACGGTAATCCAGCCAGATGGGTGTTTCATAAAGCTGGTCGAGAGACTTGAAGAACGACTGGTGATTCTTTCTTGTGGTAAATGATATTCACCATTTAATGTTATTTGGTGATTATTCAGCACGTAAGAAAGGATCACCAGTCATTCTTAAAGTCGCTCGTTACTTACGAAGAACTTTATGAAATGCCATCAGGTGTCGGGTCTTTTTACAAGCACTAACAATACACTGTCTCCAAAATATCTGTGTTTGGCGATCTTCAGTGTGATAATTTTCAGGGTGGATTTCATGATTTCACATAGAATGGTTACTTAGATTTAATGGAGAATGAAACCCTTGATATCACTTGAATTATATAAACAGAGAGAAAGAAAAGAAATTGATGAATGAAAGTTTGAGAAAAATAATTAAATAATTAAGTTATGAGCATTTTAATGTTTGAGAGTACCCAATGCTATGGAGATCTTCCTATTGGTAATGCAAGCAACATCTGTGAGGTCACACACGTCACATATGTGACACATGTAGAACATCCCCTCTACTTTCGTACATATTTCACTTAAATTTTCTCATTTATATCATCTATTCAAAGACCAGGTATTTATCTTTTTTAGGGAAGAATATGTAATACAGGTTTCACAACATCACATAATGGATGAATTGTTTGTCCTATCATTAGAATGAAAAAAAAAGAAGAGATGATTTGGTGTGTATTTTCAGTTGTTGTTCATGTGTGACATCATATATCTTGTTCCCATTGCCAATGGGAGGATCTCCATAGCAATAATGATCTCATTATACAAATACTCATAAATATTCGATTGTTTGTCTAATTTCTTTGTAAGACGGGGCCCAGCACTACTCACAAATGACTTGTTCATGGCTTTCTTCGTCTCTTCGTCTCCACCTGAGTAGATCTTCTGGAAGAGACTGTTGAGAGCCTCCTCTCCTTTCGCGTTCTCCTCTTCCTCCTTCTCAAAATCCTTTGCAATCTGGTCCCAGTTCCTCGTCACATGGCTAGATGTTGGGTATTTGTGGATGCTGTCTTCAACCTTTGTTTCCACTGGTCAGTAAATAAATGAACAAATCAGAGTTGAGGACATAATAAGGTTTGAAGTCTGGGGTTCCCTATAGAATGAGATGTGCACACTGTGCAATCTCGATGAAACTTCCAAGCAGTCTAGAAAAATGGCGTCAAAGACACCCTCATATCTCATCCTTCATTTGAAGTTACAACTTCGAATTTGACAGTATGAATAAGAAATAGTCTTTCAAATATGCAGATTTTCTAATTTTAACTATTTGAAGACCAAAGGACTGTTTTGGCTATTTACAGAGAATCTTCCCCGGCGACTGATTGTTGGTTTTCAACACATTTCACCAATTCTCCAAAAGTTACATTGGTTGCCAATCCGGAAACGTTTAGAATTTAAAATACTTCTCACTTGGAAAGTGTTTAAATGGTATGGCACCAAAATATCTACAGGACCTTGTCATGCCTTATACACCAGCTCATAGCCTAGGATCATCACACCAGCAACTTCTTAAGACTCCCAAGACACGTGTAGCATATGGTGCGCAAGCTTTCTCTGCCTCGGCACCTTCTCTCTGGAATAATTTGCCATTGAATCTAAGAAATATACCATCACTGGAGACCTTCAAATCTAAACTGAAATCATATCTTTTCTAACAGTATTAGTTATTGGCACTTTGACACTCATTTGAACTGAAGTGAATTGAAGTGGTGGTGTGTCATATTTCCTACCTGCAGGCTTGACTGCTTGAGGGATATCATCTTCACCTTCTAGTTTGTTCCATCTGATGGCTTCTTCTTTCTTCAATTTAATCTCTATCTGCATTGGGAGAAATCAACAAGCGCAATACAACATCATCATCAGTGAGAGAGCCATGCCTTTACATCACACAAAGGCGGAAGGGACGTTTCCTGGTTATGAATTACTTTACAAATGATATCGAAATTATAAAATATGCATTTATCTATGACAAAATGGGAATAATAGATTTTCATTATGCGATCTAATTTGCTATTCGATACGAGGGATTTGTAAAAAAAAAATTACAGATTACTGAACAAACATTTTTATACAATATACATACATCTATGACAAAATGGGAATAATAGATTTTCAGTATTTGATTTTTTCCCCTAAATACATACATCATACTGATATGACGTTCAGGATTTTTCTCATTTGGCAGGTTAAATTGTAATATGCAAATCCTGTATCCATAACAAAATATTTCTATTTTCTCCATTTATTACCAAAGGAAATCAACCACGGACATTGTGGTGTGCGCCTGGAAGCTATGTGGGAGTTTCAAATTCATGCAGAGGTTTTGAGGTTCGAGCCCTGGACACGTTAAAGGTTGGTCCCAGACGTAAATAATCATATCTGATGATACACATCTGAATAAACTCAAATACACACACACAACCAAGGGCTTTAATCAAAATATCTAATTCATTTCCTCGGTGAAACACCATTGCCATTAGCAACAGACCATCATCAGAAGAAACAGTACCAACAATGTTACAGGAACAACTCAGGTTTTATTCAAACCTTGGTCTAAAGTTACACATGGGTAAACTATGGATAGTAAACTGTCACACAAATCTCAACTAGTATGAGGTTCAACCAATTCATCAGCACATTTGATGAATTCATTCATAACCATCTAGGAATACTGACTCTAGTAATATTGTTTATTTGTTGCTATTAAAGTTTAGGAAAACACAGTAAAGAGGAAATACACGTTGTGCTGTAAATAAAGTTTTGACATTTTTGGCTTTCCATAATTTTAGCACACAGTTAGACCATGGCCTAATCTAACAAGACTTCAGAATACAGGCCTATATTAGTCTTAATTACGAATGAATATTCTTACTTTACTATTTAGTATCCTTGTTGTGCTCTTCTCTGGAATGATCGGGTGAGCCAGGTCTAATTTCAATCTGTAATCACTCCCATCGGACAACTTGATTGTTGAACTCAACTGTAATGATGATAATCAATATTCAACGATTTATTAATTTCATTTTATCTCCTCAGAGTAGCCCTACCAGTAATTGAAGTACTTTTTTTTACAAGGGGCCCCTGCATAACATAAAAAAAGCATTTACATGAAATATGTTTCATTATGGGATGTAAAAAGACCACTTTAAATAAGTGTATTGTACAAATATTTAATGACAAAAGTAGGCCTATCAGAAAAACAATCATAACATCATCATCATAACAAATTTGACAAACATTAAAAGAAATTAATTAAACCATCTAGTTACCCCTCCCCTCACTCTCCAAAACATTTCCTCACTTGACCTCTTTAAGAGCACCATCAGAATCTCCTTTTATACTGCAAGAAGTATCCTCTTGAAAAAGTGCTGTATATAAATCAAATAATTATTTACATGTAATTATTATCATAACATTTTCTGTTAACTTTCTAAAATACATAAATTCCTCCCGACCCTGATTAAAGTTAATTAGTGCTTACTGTAGTCTTGGTCAGAACAATATTAACATCTTCTTCCTTGGCCTTTTTGATGAGTATATTCATAGTAACAAGCCCATCTGTTTGGTACCAGTCATACCTTCAAAGAAATCAGAAATACTGTAGGTCAAATTCGACAGTTTTAATAATAAAATAATACAGATTGATACAACTAATGCTGTGGTAGAGGAGGAGGGTATGAGGAGGAAGGTAGGAGGAGGAGGAGGAGGGGGAGAAGGAGAAGGGGAGGAGGAGGAGGGGGAGGAGGCAGAGGAGGAGAAAGAGAAGGAGGAGTAGGGAGAGGAAAAAGAGTGGAGAAGTAAATTGATATTTTTCAATGAAAAATCATTGGTGATATTTGTGAACATTGAGTGAAGCTTTATTATGGACAATTATGTGGCCTTTTCCTGCCCTTAGAGGTCTGAAGACCTTGGCCCGCGCACAAGCAGTCAGACCTTGTCAATAGCTTGGCAGTGTCTTTTTAACCTTGCCCACAATAGGTACAGGCTTCAAGTATGGTGGCGTGACCTTAATTTGTGCGTTACCTTATTTTGCCCACAGTCAAATATCTCAATATCTAATCAATAACTTGAAAAACTGATATCACCAACAGACCCAAAATTACTCAGTTGCTAACTTTCTTAAAGATAAAATCTGCATCTGTGAAATAATTGGTAAACCTTCGGCAAATTATGTTCCCATTTGCGCCGTTCTGAGAAAATCAGAATGTCGACTCTCGACAAGCATCCAGAAATTGGCAGTTTGCAACCAGAGGTCTCCAAACAAATAAGTAAAATGTGATACCACCTGATTTTATGGCATTTTAACTTACAACTGATACACTTATCTTACCTTTTTCTGCTTGACTTCTTTTCTAAAGCTTCATAAAACCAATCATGTACAAAATAAGGTCACACTTTTTATGACACTTTTTCAGCCATGCAGGCACTTGTCGATCAGCATAGAATTTTGAAATCGCGATACCAGCGAAATCCTTGACCATTTTATAATTCCGTAGAGCGATTTTGACTCGATGACCTTGCCTTCTGTTTGGTATTTCCTATTTTAGTTGATTTTGAATGAACTGTGAGAAATTGTTTATTCAAAATCAACTTCTTGATAATGTTTAAAACATGCACAAATCATGGTCACCCCATCATGATCATACACAGTACCTGGCTGTTAAGATGAGAATAAGCAGATTAGTCACTTGCTCACTGCAACCATCCTGCCTGTGGGGTATCTACAGGTAGGACTATGGTGTGCCAATGCAGTACACAACACACACTTTAAAATATAATTAAACACTTTTGTGACCACAAATACTAATGTCCATACAGTTGCAATTTATTTTTCATTAGTAACTTGGGAATAATTTTTGTATTCACCAGAGCACTCAAAAACTTGAATTTTGTGCATATTTTTGTGTACCCTCTATTGGTGGAAAGTAATATGGCAAGAAAATTTTCAGTTTTCAATCTCTATTTTTAATTTAGAAATTAAAAGAATCAAATTTACTTACAAGCCAGGTTATATGATGATTAGCTGTAATGGAATCTGACAGTGTCAAACAATCAATCATTTGTTCCAAATAAAAAGAGAAAATATGCCAAACAGTACTAACCTTATGTTGCCACACATGGAGTACTAACAGAGAACAAGGTTATATCATAACCTTGTTCATTGAATAAGTGAGATTAGTCTTGAATTACCTTTGTTTCTGAGGTTGAGGCAATGGTGCTTGTTGCTGGTTTGCCAATGGTTCGGACTGCTTTTCCTTTTGCTCATCTGTTGACGCCATTTTAAACTTTGATGGGGAAAAAAAGATAACAAAACATACAATCAAATTGACATTTCACTTTATTGGTCAATGAATCTAAAACATCATGTGCTTCACTACCATAAAAACATGCGCTTTGCTTTACTTGATTTCTTCTTCTTCCTCTGTGTGCTTCGGAGATCGATCAGCAGTTAAAATCCTGCAGAGTGCAGGTATAATCTCGTAACATTATTTTCATTGTAATAAAATCTGATGCTTTACAAATTACATTATTAATATAACTTATAAGACAAACTTCACAAAGGTAGATCTATTCTAGCCAACATTCTAACGACATCTGGATCTGGATCTGGATGTACCGTAAGGGCACTAGTATTCAACCCGTTTGGAGAGTTTCCTCAAATATATAGAAATATAGAATTTACCTGAATTTCAGACCCGTCTTATTTCCAAGAGCAAATGCTGTTTATTCTTTTTCCGTTATTTTTTTCTTCAACCAGTTGACTGTGTGCGCGGGCGATCGAATTATACGGCGACGGATTTTGGTACTAGTATTCAACCCGTCGGCACTAGTATTCAACCTAGCGATGAAAGATGGCCCTATCTCTCAATCTGCCCTTGTCCCATCCGACTATGGACTAGACCATTTGAGATGAGACCAAACAGGGAATTAATCAAAGCCAGAGATTTACATAGATCTAGATCTAATTTAGCAATCTAAACCCTTTTGAGATTTGCTATCAATCCTCACTAGGTTGAATACTAGTACCATTCAGTGCAAAAGGCCATCGCCGCATAATTCGATCCTCCGCGCATACAGTCGACAGATTGACAAAGAAAATATCGACAACAGATTACCCTGGAAATAACAAAGGTGTGAAATTAAGATAAATTCCCTATTTCTAAATATTTTGGGGAATATGTCAAAATCTTTGAATTATGCTGGGTTGAATACTAGTACCCATACGGTATACGATGCAGGGCCCTTCTGGGCATAAACGCATCGGGTACTTGACCTGGATTTTGCCGGGACCGGCAGGTGCAATACACCGGGTGAACACCCTACTCTTTGACGAATAGTGTATTGGTTTTAACGTGCATAGGTTGTACCTCTCCTATACACGGGACCAACATTTGCGTCCTTTCCGATGGACGGAGTGTTTTCCAACTGTATTCACACCTGCACTGAATACAGTGGTGAGGCACGCTAACACACAACGCTATAGCATCAAGACTTTTTTGTTAGACGCGTTTCGGCATGAGCGGGACTCGAACCCCTCACGTTGAGATCTACGATCTTATCCGAAACATGCGCTCTAGTCTAAGTCTAACCGACTGAGCTACGCTGCCTCCCCTAATGACATAACGTTAATATTAGATATCAAAAGAAAATGAGTGCAAACATGCAGATTTAGTTTTCAAGAAATATTTCTGCTTAGTCCACATAGTAGCATGTTTCTTGTTTTGTTATCAAAATTAAAGTGAGCCGAGTTGTGCTTACAACTGTAGTACTAGTGTCATTAGTGTGACATGTAACCAACACGGCTATCAATACACGGGACCGCGCCAGGAAATGTTTCAGGACATTGTTCGTCAATTCACCCGTATATCATGTATATCCCAGACACCTTTGTTTATTGTTTGACTAGAGTATGCCTAGATCTATACTGCTTATTTTTCTTTATCTAAAATAAAGAGGTCAAAGAAACGAAGTCTGGTAGAAAAAAATGGCTTACCTGGTCCTGGGCCTGGGTGGTCCGCTATTTCTGCTACCACTTTACCAGTACCAATTTCTGCGCTGCAGCTGCATACATACAACTCTTGTCATACTCTACAATTCATTAATATTGCCTTATATATCATATTGCAACATAGTTTGGGCAACATGTGCAAAAACTAAAATTAATACAATATACTTATTACAGAAAAAAGCAATTCGAATCTGTACTGATTCCCAATATTTATCACACACAAATCCATTATTCCATAAACTAAAGACTCTAACAGTATTTGACATAAATCCTCTTCAAAGTTTACTACTTATGTTTAAGTACGTACATAACATGCTCCCACCTTCATTCCACAATTTTTATACTCTGAATACATCTATTCATTCTTACCCTACCCGTAACTCTTCAAATTTCCATTTAATCAACCCTAAATTGCTTATTGCGCAGAGATCCATGAGACACCATGGTCCAGATTTGTGGAACTCTCTACCAGAGCCTGTAAAACAATCTTCGTCTCTTCACTCATTTAAGGCAAACCAATCTATGTTATTATCAGAATATTTGAAGTAAAATTTCTGTGTCATATCCTTTTTATCGTGAATTTATTCCTCCTTCGATTTAGTCATTACCAATATCTTCATCATGACCACCATCATCTCCATGGCCTTCATCATCATCATCATCATCATCATCATATCACCGTCACCCTCAGCTTTATCATCTTCATACTATAATATTGCATGAATTCATGTTTCGTATTTGAAAATGTATGCCCATTCTGCTTTATAAATGTATTAATTAATTCAATTAGTATAAGTTTGGGATTGTCATTTTTTTCAAGCAATCTGCTTATGATGACAATCCTTCTGCAAATTGTGAATATCATATAGTTAATCATTTTTGTCTGAAATTATCTTTTTAATACTCTTTATTTATGATTCATGCCAAAAATGCTAGCATATTATGTTTATTATGTTATGAAAAATGTATTATACAAATGTTATGGATGCAGAAGAAAACAATAAATCAAATCAAATCAAAGGATCAAATTTTCTAGAATGTCCTGGCTAGCTTGCATGCCTTGTATGACGTCATGACGTCACTTGCACGTCGCGTGTGTGAGGGGAATTCCCCCAGATATATTCCCCCAGATATAAAATATTTTATGGGAGTTTGGAATTTGGATAAACAACAAATAATTACCATATGTTTCTTTCATAAAGGTCACTTTTTAAATGACCCTACTTCACACCCTCGTCCAAAAACAAAACTAAACTTCCACAAGGGTCCAACACATGGACCCTTAATTGTGGACATAAAAGGACAAACACTATAGAAAATCCAAGCTTTTATTACAGTATTGTCCTTCTTTTTGGCCAAAATACGCGCCATCGATAATTCAGAGGGGGGGGGGGGGAATGGGTGGAATGGGGGAGGTAGAGCTCTGTGCGTCTCGGAATCCCAAAACAATTAATGGTGATCATAAATTCGCAGAATGTTCGTTTGTTTCGTTTTCTTTAAAAACACATTCATCTAGCTTGATTATAGCTTTTGATCGCTATATAATAGTAGGGCGGATACAAGTCAAGTTCGCCCATGAAGGGAGGAGGCATATTGTTTTCCATCATCATTAGTGTATCATGCAGATCTTATACCGAAACGTTTTAATCAGGTTTAAAACAAAATGCAGATAAAAACGGTGAAATAAAAACGGATGCACCTTTTAAAGGTAAAGACTCAAGGTTTCACTTCATGGGATATCCCAGGACCAAAATCCAATTGAAACCAGTTGGATTTCCAACTGGTTTCAATTGGTTTTAACTGGTTTCAATTGGTTTTAACTGGAATTTAACAATTTCCAGTTGAAACCAATTGAAACCAGTTGGGCAACTGGAAATCCTAACTGGAACCAGTTGGGTAACTGGAAATGACTTCCAATTGGAAATGATTTCTAACTGGAACCAGTTGAGTAACTGGAAATCCCAACTGGAACCAGTTGGGCAACTGGAAATCCTAACTGGAACCAGTTGGGTAACTGGAAATGACTTCCAATTTGAAATGATTTCTAACTGGAACCAGTTGAGTAACTGGAAATCCCAACTGGAACCAGTTGGGCAACTGGAAATCCTAACTGGAACCAGTTGGGTAACTGGAAATGACTTCCAATTGGAAATGATTTCTAACTGGAACCAGTTGAGTAACTGGAAATCCCAACTGGAACCAGTTGGGCAACTGGAAATCCTAACTGGAACCAGTTGGGTAACTGGAAATGACTTCCAATTGGAAATGATTTCTAACTGGAACCAGTTGAGTAACTGGAAATCCCAACTGGAACCAGTTGGGCAACTGGAAATCCTAACTGGAACCAGTTGGGTAACTGGAAATGACTTCCAATTGGAAATGATTTCTAACTGGAACCAGTTGAGTAACTGGAAATCCCAACTGGAACCAGTTGGGCAACTGGAAATCCTAACTGGAACCAGTTGGGTAACTGGAAATGACTTCCAACTGGAAATAATTTCTAACTGGAACCAGTTGGGTAACTGGAAATCTTAACTTGAACCATGTAGTTGTGTAACTGAAAATCCTAACTGGTACCAATTGGGTAACTGGAGATGACTTCTAACTGGAAAGATGGGTAACTGGAAATGAATTCTAATTGGAACCAGTTGGGTAACTGGAAATAAAACTGGAACCAGTTGGGCAACTGGAAATGATTTCCAATTGGTTTCCAATTGGAAATTTTCCAGTTACCCAACTGGATCCAATTGAAACCAGTTAATTTGCATATTATCTGCCAGTGTGCACAGATTAATGTTTTATGAGATTCATCATCATTAACAATGTATCTATTTTTCTCTTTTCAATTTCAAGTACCACACTTTTTAAAGATCAAGTATTTAGAATACTTTGCAGTGAAAACCATGTTCATAAATGTTATAGATTATAATTAAAACAGATTAAAGGATAATTAGTACACCACTAACTATTACCAAATTACATCAAATAAAAATACATCTATCTGAAGATCTTCCATATAAATATATACATATGAAAGTCTGTATTTTATCAATGCCCTTTACATTGGTATCAATAGACATATAACACTGCTTCTGTGTTGGCATGAGCAATAGTTAGTGCAAATGCTAATTAATTTGTAACTAATTAAGTTCATTCCAACTGGAAGTTCCAATTGGATCCAGTTGGAAACCAATTGGTTTCAACTGGTTCCAGTTGAAACCAGTTGCCTCCAATTGGTTTCAACTGGAACCAATTGAAACCAGTTGCCTCCAATTGGATTCAACTGGTTTTAATAGGGAAATTGGAACAACTGGAACCAATTGACACAAATTGCCAACTGGTTCCAGTTGCCCAATTGGTTTTAACTGGAACCAATTGGCAACTGGTTTTCAATTGGAACCAATTGGTTTTAACTGGAACCAATTGGCAACTGGTTTTCAATTGGAACTAGTTGTTCCAATTTCCCTATTGAAACCAGTTGGCCAACTGGTTTCAATTGGTTTTGCCCTAATTGGTTTTAACTGGATTTTGGTCCTGGGATATTACAGATGAAACATTTTTGAGAATTTCGCCTAGTTGGAAAAGGCAAATGCATATCACGGAAGGAAATAAAATGGATAAAGATCTGAAAGAAATTGTATTGATTGTTTCGGGCCAAATGTATGTGAACTCGCCTCGGAAATATTAGGCCTATATAGAATTATTCTCAATTCCAAATTAAAAGTCACTCCTGTAGTTAATCAGTTAGAAGAATCATTGAGTTATATTAGAGATATTGAAAAACCCTTTTTTTCAGGCCAAGGAAATGTACTTTGAATGGTAAGCTTAGGGAATTTCAATTTAAAATCATATCATATCAATCAAAAAGTAGAAATATATCGTCACTTACTTTGTGTAAATATTCGTTCGCTATTGCGACGCACTTGACCTACCCATTAAAAAAGGAAAACTTGATTGGGAAGAAATATGTTTGGTGCACCAATGTATGATATAAGGAAGACGTATTCATTAAATCATGTAATTTTTCTATCAAAATATATCATATTTCAATCTAAAATAATAGCCAAGAAGTGAAAGAAGTAAGAAATCAAGTTGAGGAAAAGGGATATCACATTTATCGTAACATCTTATCTTTGCATCTAAAAAAATTACTAAGAGGCTTGGCCATGGCAGAGTTACCCCCTTCTTCATTTACTTTGTTTTTTCTCTTCTTCTCGATCTCCCCCCCCCCTCAATTTATACGTTGCATAAGCTTAGGGGGGAAGGGGCGGATTCCAGCCTTCACCAATAGGGGGGGGGGGGCCGGAATTGTTTTCAGCCACATTTTCCCCGATCGGCCGCTCGAAGTTAATTTTTGTTTGTTTCTTTGAAGCAGAGGCGTCGATCCTGGGGGGCAGGGGGGGCGATCGCCCCACCAATGAAAATATTGGGGGGGCAAACATATCATTTTGCCCCCCCAATAATTCCGGATATGCATTAAAAAAAACAAGATTGTAATGTTCAGCAAGCGAGATTGAGATACACAACTCGTTCTTTATTTAAAATCGTGCTCAAAATGTCCGCTTTTCAGATTGGAATATAAAAATTTTCAGCTCGCGCTTCGCGCTCGCATCATTTCTGTAGCAAAAACCCATACTTTTCATGATTAAATTGGTGAATGTAAATGTCCCATTTTCAGTTCTAAGCCTCAAAAGAACTGCTTCAATTTGCAATCATCTTTTCTTGGATATATAGCTTGTTCTTTATCAAAAACGTCCAGTAAACTGTCATTTTTTCAGATCGAAATATCAAAATGGTCAGCTCGCGCTTCGCGCTCGCATCTATTCTCTTTTAGATACAAATCTTATTCATTGGTACCAAAAATGCTTAGAATATCAAGTTTTCAGCTCAGAATATAAAGAAATTTGAGCTCACTCTCGGCACTCGTACTATCTGTGTAGTGAGATACGTGTCTGTGTCTCATGAGTCATACATATATATAGATATATACATATATATATATATATATATATATATATATATATATATATATATATATATATATATATATATATATATATATATATATGTGTGTGTGTGTGTGTGTGTGTGTGTGTATATAATATATATATATATATGCATGTGTGTGTGTGTGTGAGTGTGTGTGTGTGTGTGTGGGTGGGTGGGTGTTTTGTACGATCGAGCGCCTTTTGAACGTTAATGATTTCGCCCCCCCAATCTCAAAAATGGATCGACGCCCCTGCTTTGAAGGGGTAGTCCTATAACAGTCACTTCTAAGCTTTATAAATAAATAAATATATATACATATATATATATATATATTCATATAATATCATGAGCCTTATTTAAAAAAGTGCGAGCGCGAAGTTTTTAATATGCGTTTTGATCTCATAAAAAAGGATCTGTTAACGGCAGCTTCTTAGCCATGAAGACATTGCATATTTCAACTATCAAGTAATGCGAGCGCGAAGCGCGAGCTGTAAATTTTGACATTTGTACCTGAAGAATGGAAAACGATAAGTATATAACTAAATAATATTTAAACCTAAAAATTGGACACTCTATTCATATTAAATCATGAAAAGGATGAGTAATTGGAAATCTTCGTATATTAATAATGCGAGCGCAAAGCTCTAGCAGAATTTTTAAATTTATTTTTAATATACGTTTTGATCTGATAAAAAAAGGATCTGTTAACGGCTGCTTGTTAACAAATGAAGACATTACATATTTTAACTATCAAATAATGCGAGCGCGAAGCGCGAGCTCAAAATTTTGTGTGTTTGTTTGTTTGCTTGCATTTATTTCTGCGTTCAAAAACACAATACAAAAATATTTACAATTACAATATACAAAATAATTCACAATATAAACAATGTAGTCATATTACATGATAAATACAAATAAGGGTGTGAGTATAAATTAATCTTTTATAAATGTAAACATATATGTATAATGCAATAAATGAACGCAGGAGACCGCCATCGTGAGCGGTTAGGCTTGAATTGATGGCGGCCTCATAAAAAGATTCGTGACTTAGATTGATATTTACTGGTCAAGTGGGTGCATTGCAGGTGCAGGTGCTGTGTATAGCAGTTGAGTAAAATCAGAATATTAAATAGCGAATGTGGATATTTGAGTGAATGTTTTAATTTGGAGCGAGGGGTTGATAAGATTGATCTACAAGGCTGTATGGTTAAATTTTCCAAAATAATGAGATTTTATTTTATATGAATTAATTATGCTAATTTATGCATAAATCATACTTTTTGCTCTAATTCACTAAATAAAGCTCCTAGAATGCTAATTTTTGGTAAAAATATTCTTTGTAGCATTCTTAACAATCGCAATTAAAATAACTTTGGTTTGGAAATCAATTTCTTATGTATTTTATTGTTTTATGAATTTCTTATGTATTTCTTTGTTTTTTTACTTTTTGTTTTTTATTGTTTTTTCAATGGAAATCGTTCCAGACTTAATTCTGACCATACACAAGGCAAAATTAATTAAGTTTAATCAGTAAAAGTAGAAATAATGATACATTTATGAATTTTGGCTAAATACACAATTTGCATTGGATTTGTACATGAAATCACGTTTATGAGCAATTTTGGGTCTGACATGCACTTACATAATGTTGCGTAATGTCGTAACCGTGTACCCGGGTGACACAAATTTGGTCTCAAAATTTGCGCGAGACTTGAAAGTAAAAAGTCGGTAAGCGGCGAGGTCAAAAAATTTTGCGCAGCAGATATATCGCGAAAATTGTCGAGGGGGGGGGGCCATTATGGCCCCCCCCCCCGGGAGAATTAGGGTTAAGAACAAGTTTTAATATTGTTTGGAAGATCATTCCAAATGTCTGGACCATGATGTCGAATCGATTTAGAGGCAATTAACAGTCTGGAGTTAGAGAGATGAAAGTTTCCGGATATGCGCGTTGGGTAAGTATGGACAGAACTATTAAATTTAAACATGTTATCAAAAGACGAAGGGAGCAGATTGTTAATATATTTAAACATAATTATGGCTATTTGAATAGTATATAAGTCGGCAATTTTTAATGTCTTTTGTTTAAAAATAAAGGATCGGTGTGAGCCAAATAATGTGATCCTGTACAAATGCGAATTGCTCTTTTTTGTAATTTAGAAATAGAAGTAAGTTTTGTGGAACCACAATTAGCCCAAACAACGTTACAATATGTTAATATACGGGAGTATTAACGAATTATACAATAGAAATACAGTTTTATGAGGTAAAATAAATTTCAACTTGGAAATTATTCCAATATTTCTCGAGATACATATAATGATATGGTGCAGATGTTCATTCCAAGACAAAGCTTGATCTATGATGACGCCTAAAAATCTAAAGTGAGTCTTCCGCTCTAATGGTGTACCGTCAATCTGTAAGTGAATTGGAGTATCGGTAATATAAGAATGTTTAAAATGGATGAAGTGGGTCTTTTTTTAGTTCAAGGATAGTTCGTTTGCTTTAAACCACTGTGAAACTTTAATTAATTCAAGATTTAATATGTTGTTTAGGGAAGTTATATTTTTATGAGAAAAAAAGATATTTGTGTCGTCAGCAAATAATACAAATGACAAAATGGAAGATGTGTTGATAATATCATTGACATATAATAAAATAAAAGCGGGCCTAGAATGGAGCCTTGAGGGACACCACATTGAACTGAAAGTGAACTAGAATCGTTGCCATTAAATGTGACATATTGTTTTCGATTTATTACATAATCTTTAAACCAAAGGAGTGATTGACCTCGTATACCATAATAATTAAGTTTTGAAAGTAAAATATTATGATTAAGTGTATCGAACGCCTTACTGAGGTCACAAAATATACCAATGACATGCTCTTTGTAAGCTATGGCGTTTTTTATTTTATCGTAAATTTGAATTAAAGCCAAGTTTGTTGAATAATTTTTTCTGAAGCCATATTTATTAGAAATTAATAAATTGTGTTTGTTGATAAATTCATAAAGTCTATTATATATTATTTTCTCGAGGATTTTGGATATACAAGGGGGTAGAGATATAGGGCGATAATTGCTTATTTCATGTCAAAATTTTGACATTTATACCTGAAGAATTGAAATTCTAAGCACTTTTTGTCATCGTGAAAATGATAAGTATATAACTACACAATTGATGCGAGGCGCGAAGCGCGAGCGGAAAAATTCTGGACACTCTATTCATGTTTTATAAATCATGAAAAGGATGTGTAATTTGAAAGTTTCCTACATTAATAATGCGAGCGCAAAGCGCGAGCAGACAATTTTTTATATTGTGATCTGAAACTGGATATGATTTAAATAGAGAACAAGCTGCGTATCTGAATAAACGCGTGTTTCAGATTTCGACCTAGAATTTTGGTATTCTAAATACTTTTTTTATCATGAAAATCAATAAAGCGAGCGCGAAGTGCGAGCTAAAAATATATGATATTCCGATCTGAAAAAGGGTCAATTTAAGCTCTGTATTTCAAGCACTTTGTGGGAAAATTGTGAGGTACCGTGGATATACATTTAAAAAAGAGCTGATTATGTTTCATTATTATTACTTTGAGTTTTGACATAGGACCGGGACATTCTATAAGGACATGATGTCATCATATAAAAATGATGACTATCTTCCTATATCTCTTCCCAAGCATGAGAGCGCAAAATCTGTTTATATTATGGCCTGAAAACTGGATATTATTTTAAAGCACTTTTGTAATTATGAATAAGATGCATAAGTTAATATCTTTCAACAATCGATGCGAGCGGAAATCGCGAGCCGAAATTTATTATAAACTGTCATCAAATGGGGATTTTAAGTAGTTTGTTTTAGAATTAATATTGAGATATACATAACTCACCAATCAAAATGCGAGCGTGCGGCGCTAGCTGATACGTTTTGACAATCTGACCTGAATAGGGATATTTTTAATACAGGAAAATAATAGGTACCTGACAAATCAAATTTTGCGAGCGCAGCGCAAGCAGAAAATGTTAATATTCAGACCATAAAACACAATTTTTTACAGAGCACTTTTTAAAAATTAATTTGTAAATCAAACAAAATAATGAAAGTTCAATTTCCGAGCTGAAATATGTTTTGTATATTGACTTCAAAATTTGATATTTTAAGCTCCATATTGAGCAAGATATGTAAATCACCAAAAAGACAATGCGAGCGCGAGCGAAAATTTTATACCCCGACATGAAATTTTTTTAAATTATTTTCCAAGTCTTCCCCTCATCTTATTTTATTCACTCGTCTTCCTCCTCTTATGTTTATCCTTCTTTTTTTTCTCCTCTCTTTTCCCTTCTTTTTCTTTTTTTCTTTCTTCTCCCCCCCCCCTTTTTTTTGCTCCGCCAATAGGGGGGGGGGGGGAGCGGGCCCCTCGGCCCCCCTGGATCCGCCTATGGGGGGAGAAGAATAAGGTTGTTTTGTGTCATTGGTTTCCTGCAGATTCCGAATGTTATTGTTTTTTCTTCATCATCATCATCTGGTACGGCATGAAGGCGCGAGTCTGTAACTCCCGGTAACCGCTTCTTGTATAGGATTAATATTGCTGAAAACTACAACTTCATGAGCTTGCGTGAGGAGTCATGGAAGCTCAAAGTGCTTATTTTGCCAAAATGTATCAATACTTCTTTTAAATTTGTCTGTTGTTGGCATTTGTATTAAGTTTTCAGGAAGACTATTCCAGTCATTGATTACTCTTCTACTGAAAGATTTATTTCTCACATCCAGTTTCTTCATCTGTAAGTTACTTCTGCGGGGGCATCGGCCTGGATCATGTGGGAGGGGAGGCGGCTCGTGATGGTGGGGCAAGGGGAGGGGGTGATGGGGAATGATTTATGCATTTATGTATTATGTTTATGAATTAATTATTTTAATTATTGGTACCATATGATTATTATTCATGAAGTTATTTGTTAGTTTTGTATTTCACTACTGTTTGTAAATGTCACTGGAAGAATCAGAATACATGTTTTCTATTTAAATCCCCCCCCCCAAAAAAAAAATTAAAAGGTTGAACATACTCCTGCGACCCGGTTCTGGGGCAATATTGCTCCGGGCTTAATTTCGTCTAAGATGTAGGGTTAGGGTTGTAATAGGGTCATTCGGTTAGTGTATATAATTATAGCGGAGCATTAATTGTCGTCGGAGAAAATATGCCATGGAACCTATGATGCAAAAGAGAAGTGGGAGCTGATCGATGATATATTGACTGACTTGAAAGGGGAAGGAGGGGGTGGGCGGGGTTGACATTAGTATAAGTATTCAAATTGAGAATACGTACCTATTCTCGCATTTCCCAACTCCCTTTCCCTTGATCTACTTTTTTTTTTTTTTTTTTTTTTTTTTTTTTTTTGGGGGGGGGGGGGGGTAAGACTCCCTCTGCTCCCATAGATGTGCGCCGGATACCAGTTTCTTGTACTATTCTCCCATTTTTATGGGGGGGGGGCGGAGGGGGATGTGAGGTCCAGTAGAATATGAAGAGTTTGGTTGCAAAAGGGGTTAGGTCCAATTTGGACCATTTTGAGAAAATCGTGTTATTGCAATATTCTTACGAGAAACTTAATTGTCATGAGGTACTACCCTACCATGTGAACATAAAATTGGATATAAAAGAAATCCCCCTGTCTTCAATTTTCCTCAAAAATTATTACAGTGGACCTAACCCCTTTATCAGAGCAACTAAAAATCTATAGGCTTTGAGACAAAAACAATAAAATTTATGAAAAATGGACCTAACCCCTTTTGAAAACAAGTGATTTTTCTTTGCCATTTTTGTTCCCTTTTTAATGGGAATTTCAACTTTTCTTTGGTATCATCTTATAGAGCTACTAAATTATCTATACATTGAGACCAAAAAAAAAATCAAATTTGATGAAAAATGGACCTAACCCCTTTTGCAACTGAGCTCTTCATATAGTTATATCCAACGAACGTAGAGGGCAGCAACACACAAGCGTGTTAGGCAGCAACCATAGAGATGTATACTAACTACGCTAGAGTGCGGAGTCGCCATAGGCGCGCGTACTTAACGTCTGTGATTGTGTGGAGCGTGGCGGCCATTGCTCGATAGGTATAGATTCGCAAAAGTACCCGGATGTACCCATAGCTCGTGCGTTGTAGCGCTGTGAAAAGGGGTGCCGTCTCCGGCCTTTATCTTGAAGAAAAGAACACAACCTCATAAAAATCGAAAATATGAATGACAAATTGCATCTCACTACACTATTAGAGTGATTACATGGGGATTATGCTATTAATTTGGCATTTTAAAAACCTGATTTCTCGGGATGAAATTCTAAATAATTTGCATTTACCTGTCCGTTTATAGGCCTGTAATAGATAACAATGTTGATATACTATCATATAAACAATCATATAAAAATAAAAACATACAGCGGACATTAATAGAAAGATTGACAATTAATTCAAAAGACTGCAGTGAATTAGCCCTTCTCTGGATTTCCCTACCTTTAACTGCATCGTCCTCCTTCCATCCTTCCCACATATACGTCCTTTGATTCTATGTTTATGTTGGATATAATTTTGTAATTTCTATATAGGCCTACATGATATGTAACTTGCTTTAATTTGTATGAAATATAGGCCTATCATTTTTATACATTAAGTTGTACAATTAATTCTGTATAAGTTAGTGTTTTGATCTACATGCGCTATTAAAGGGCATCTCATTATTGTTCTTGGTGAGCCTCCCGTTACACCATCAATGTTGAAATTTGTGTTATTTGGTGAACGTGCTGATTTTGTTCTTATAGGAACATAATAAATTCCCCAAAATCTGCAGGCCTATATGGCCCGAAAATAAAATATTGATTTAAAATGTCGAGAATATAGCCTAATTTGTTCAAACTTTTAAAAAATGACAGTTTTAATTCCCTTCACTTTAAGTTAGATTTTTTTAATTCGCTTTTTAGGGGCCGTGTGTGCAATTAAAATAACAAACACACCTAAGCAAATTCGCTTTAACATACTGATCAAAATAAAATACAGGGGGCGCGACCGGACCCCTCCCTGAAATGAAAATGAACATTACACATAATAAATGATTGTGATTTTATGCACCCCATCACTTTCAAAATCATTCCGCGACGCCGTAACATAATAAAATAATTTTGTTCATCCATGGAAATCTTATTTAAAAAAAAACCGATCGAATACTCAAACTCAGGTCCATAGGCCAGCAAATGACATTAAAGGAAGAAAACTAGAAAATCAAATTCAGTTATACTTTTAAAATGAAAAACAAAACTGGATATTCAAAACGCGTGTTTATCTGTTTATATGTTAGGCCGGTGCCAGTGCTTACAAATATTTGCCATAAAGTTCATTTATTCAAGCGACACAGACACAGTTAATTAACACAATTTCAAGGCAGGTATCAAATTTGAGATTAAATTAGGATTTTTAATATCTTATTCCAAGTATTGTCACTTTTGCAATATTATTGTTTCATAATTATGTTTGGTTTTAGTACTCACAATTTTGCAACCGTTTTCATAATTATGATAAGTTTGCATTGATGTCTTTCATGATATTAGTTTTATACACTCTTGCAGTAGTAATAATATTCTTTATAGTATAATACAAATTATATATCATAATCCCGCCCCTTTTCTTCTCTCCTTCTCCCCCTTCTTCCTCTCCTTATTATTCTATCCTTGATTTGTTCACATGATATTGGTCCAATCATTATAGGATCAGAAACAACGGCGATAAACAAAATATTTCAGCAAGTTTGCCGATCAGCATATTTTCAGCCGGGGAGAATCAAGTCTATACTTTCCAGAAAATCAAAGTAAAATTGTTTTGCGCATTGTGATTTGTTTACTCTCCGAAGTTTTAAAATGTTTGCAAGGCAATAACACTGTACATAAACATCCAACCCCCCATTAGGCCTCCTGTACATTGCAAAATTGTACGACTGCATGCGCGCATTTGATATGCAAATTTTGCTGTCAACAAACTTTTCTATACATTGATCGCAAGTAAGAAAGTATACTTTTATATACATATTTATAAATATGATGGGATGGTTGCCAGCAAAGGAAATCTAAATCATCAATTTTTAACTGAATCAATGCGTAAATCATTTCCAAATATCAATAAAAAGTCATTTTATGATTCGCGAGTTTTTGTGATGTTGGTTTACATCAGCGTGTAAGACATGGGGAAAAGGGATCGAGTTATTATAGGCCCTATTGTGTAGATATATATGGAAAATGAATTATAACAATTATCTAAAGTGAAGAAATAAATTATCAGCAATCAGCATAATAGTAATTAGGAAACTATGAACTATAAAAATACAATCGTGGTTTTTTTTCGATACAGCGTCTCAGATGCATCAGACACTGTGATATGGCCTATGAATTTTCTTAGGTTAATGTACATCAAATCATATTAAAACACATTAAATTTATTTATCAGGACCTAGGTCTAAATGTTATTTTTGATATTCATCTCTTCCAAATCATTAGAAAATAGAAGTCATATTAATGTATCGAAATTTTACCTAAGCAAAAACAATTGGGACTTTAAATCGTTTGCCTGTATTATAGCTGTATCGGCCTATATTATGCGCTATAGATAGGCCTATATAGGCCTTTTGACCTCAGTTTTGCTAGATTTTTGTTGTATTTGAACTTTAATCCAGTGCAATATTTACAATTTTGCTTTTCCATATGCTTTCGTGCTCAATTTGTCATGTTCTGTGCTCATCCGTGTACATGCCCCATAGGTACTGTACGCGCATGGCAGGCTGCGAATACCTATCGAGCAATGGCGGACGGTCTCCACGTAATCACAGCGATTTGACGAAGTACGCCCTCTAGCGTTACTAGTATACATCTCTATGGCAGCAACACACAAGCGTGTTGCTATTAGGAAGGTCCACTCGATACGCGCATACAAATGAAGTGCGCGAACAATTTGGTAGTCATGCCAACGAAACCATGATCCGATACAATACACTCACGGAGTGACAGCAAAATAGAGGTAAACTAATAGATTATGACAATAGTAGATTAAAACAATGAAAAGAAAAAATACATTAAAAATTGAATAATAATGTACCACATTCTTAAAATAATATATCAGTAAATTATTGTCACAATTTTTTTGTACATCTTCAGTAAAACAGGATTAAATTCTGTCATAAATAAACCAGTCTGCTAATTTCACCCGGATTTAGCCAAGTCATTTTGTGACCACCGAAAACCTCTCAGAGCACTTTTTTAGTAGATTGTAGAGTTGATTTATTTTCATTTCCTCTTTATCATTATTTTTGCTTGAAATGTTTTTACATCAAATATCATGCTTAAAAATATGAAATACTTGTTCCTGTATTTTTCATAAAATATTACATGGTGGTGACAACAGTTTTATGACTTTGCATATCAATATGATAACAAGTATACGTGAGGTTGATACGTCTTCATCTAAATTTCGCTGCACCATAATGCGCCTACACAATCCAGCACCGACTCTTGAGTATACAAGCGCCATGGCTGGCATGACCTCGCCGGCGCCCCGGGCCGGTCGGTGCTGAGGTAGGGTACGGTGGGCTGCATGCATATGCTAACACAAATTTTTGTAAAATTATAGAATTAAAATAGTAGATGTGACATAGACCTTCGACCCTTGATAGTTCGCCTCAAGTCAAGAACCGTCGGAATATACATAGCTCGATACTGAACCAGATAATTTCTGTCTAATAGTATGTCTAACGTTAGACTGGGACTTGGCTTTGCTGTTTAGTGGTCGTATTCGATCCTGCCTGATGGATTGCAAAATGTGGGTTGGATTTGTGGATATAGCATAATTATTTTAGATTTTCAGACTACAATCTACACTGTAAGTGAAAATTTAAATTCTAACCTTGAATATTTATCGTTACTCATCCGCCATAGTGCCACATCAATGACAGACCAAGTCTATATCTTTCAAGTCCATATCTAGCTAAGTCGAGTCGCGTCGAGATTATTATGCCAGTGCAGTGAGCATTATCATTCACACAGCGCAGTACGCGCACCGAGGTACAGGTGACCGGGGAAGTTTCGGCGCGGCCAGACCGGTACATCACGGTCTTGGCTCTGGCGTTAGCTTGTGTAGATTTGGTAGGGGCAGCGAAATGAAGCAGAAGAACGGTAACACAAATGTCATCAGTCTTTGTATTTTTATTGCTATGTAAACTACAAGAATCATGATTACCTTTTGTCTTACAATTTTTAAAAAATAAAAATATGCTAAAATAATATTATTTAACATATTTTCTTGGAAATTTTATTATCAACAAAAAATAGTAAAATTGAACAAACGAAAAAAAATCAACTCTACAATCTTCCAAAAAAGTGCTCTGGGAGAAAATGGTCACAAAATCTGAGCGGAGTGGACCTTCCTAAAAGCAATACTGCAAAGTGTTGCTGCCCTCTACGTTCGTTGGTTATATCCATGGACCTACGGATACGCCGGGTCAACAAACTTTGCAATGCAACACATGCTTATTATCTGCGCATGCGCGAATATAGCTGCTGGAGAAAAAGGATCCGTGATCGTGCAACTTCAAGACAAGACAACACAAATAAAGGAAACCTAACTTAGAATTTCGTTGACAAAATAGAGTTTGAAAGAAAGACGCATCTACCAAGTTCGGAATCTTTATCCCGGTAAGTTCTTAATAATATCAACTTAGGACCCAAGACCTTTTGTGATCAGCTCTGGCCTGGCTCTGCACTGAACTGAACTGAAGAGTGAAGTACCGGTACGGTACCGGTAGCGGCGGTACCGCACGGTACGGATGCTCCATGTGTCGGCACGCAGCCGGCGGGGCCTCCCGGGGAGCGTTTCATGTAATGTAAGGACTTGTCGGACGTTTTATCCGACAAGTCCCATTTTATCCGACAGTTACCATAGTAACAGTACCTCTCAGCCAATCAAAATCAGAGAAAGATTGTCGTTAGTCAATTCGACGTCGACATGTTAGCTTTTCTGCAATATTTTTTGTTTTAAAATGTCTTTTCACAAAAATGAAATTTGCAAAAGGGTCATTCCAATTTCCATGCCAATAGTGAATAGACCTTATCGCAAATAGATTCACGCAAAGGATCATGGGATCGCAAAGGGGGCAATAGCGCCGCTGTTGTCCGGATGCGACCATGCGAGCCCAAGCAGCCGACAATAAAGTGTACGATTTCCATAGTGTATCAAAATACGATCGACACCCGCAGCCAACATTTTGCTAACTTCCAGTAAACGCCTCGTCATATTTGTTCCAGAGTCTAACAAAGTAACATCACTTTTCTTCTTAATCATGGGTGGCAGAGATAGATGTGCTGTCTATAGCTGCAAGAATTACCACAGATTTTATGAAGACAAGTGCAATTTTCTTTCATTTTTGCGCACTGTCTGTGCGTATTTTGAGCTGTGCAGCTGCTGTGCAAAGTGTGCACGGACAGCGGGCATGCACTTTTGGCCCAGGGGTACGTCGGCGAGGCAATGGAGGAAACTGGTCCCGAAATTCCAAGCAATAATAAAATGATGATCAATAAAACAAAGTTAACAAACTCTAAAGTAGATTTGATTACTTTATTCTAGTTATATATTTTTGTAATATCAATCGATAGTCAAGAATACATGTTTCATAAATAATTATCTCAATCATGATTTTATTCAGAGTAGGCCTACAAACCGAGCTGTGGTTTCTTTTTCTCTCCACAGATAGGCTACATAATGTTATTGCATATTATTCAGGATCGTGGTCCGTGGTCGGACATTCTGAAGTTTTATTAGTGGCATGCATAGACAAAATAATGAATGAAATAGAAAAAAATGAGAATAGATGAAAGTACATTGAGAGAAAAATAAGCTAAAAAGAGAAAAAAAGAAATTAATGAGGAAGGTGATCTGTTAGAGAAAGTGACTGAATGCGATGAAAATAATTGAAGATGTAAATGTTGAAATAAGATTTTTTATCAAAAGAATGGAATATATATCATTTATATGAATTAAACATCCATCATCTGCTAAGTTTCAGACAAAATAAAATTACAGAGAGGTTGGAGGGATAGGGCCTATATGCAAGGCTCCACATTAAAGGAGAATGAAACCCTTGAAACCAGCTGAATCCATATAAAAGAGAAAAATCAAAGAAACATATTGTTGAAAGTTTGAGGAAGATTGAATGAATAATAAGAAAGTTATGAGCATTTGAATATTGAGATCACTAATGCCATGTAGATCCTCCCATTGGCAATGCAACCAAGATCTGTGATGTCACACACGTACAACTCCCTCATTACTTTAGTACTTATTTCACTTATATTCTCACTTTTATAGAGTCTATCACAAGGTGAGGTGTTCTCTTTATGAGAGGACAAGTACAGAGGTTTCACAACATTATATCATTGATGAATCGTTTGTCATATGATTAGAATGAGCAAAAAGAGATGTTTTGGGGTATATTTTCAGTGTCCAAAACTGGACAACTCTCCCCTTTTGGACACTGAAAATGTACCCCAAAACATCTCTTTTTGCTCATTCTAATCATATGACAAACGATTCATCATTGATATAATGTTGTGAAACCTCTGTACTTGTCCTCTCATAAAGAGAACACCTCACCTTGTGATAGACTCTATAAAAGTGAGAATATAAGTGAAATAAGTACTAAAGTAATGAGGGAGTTGTACGTGTGTGACATCACAGATCTTGGTTGCATTGCCAATGGGAGGATCTACATGGCATTAGTGATCTCAATATTCAAATGCTCATAACTTTCTTATTATTCATTCAATCTTCCTCAAACTTTCAACAATATGTTTCTTTGATTTTTCTCTTTGATATGGATTCAGCTGGTTTCAAGGGTTTCATTCTCCTTTAACTTTTTTTGGTGGTGGCCCGTTCGGGCCACCAAAACCTTCAAATAATTTTTTTGGGTGGCCCGATATTAAAGTTTGGTGGCCCGAAAAATATAAAGAAAAACATTAATTAAAAATGAATAAAACAAACTTTTGAAATATTAATTCTGCAGCCACTACCACTAAGTTACTTTCACTTTGTACATCTTGTATGTAAATCTTGTTTGCTGTTATTTTACTTTGCTAATTGATTTGTGGTAATATATAAATTGTTCTATCATTGTAAATATGAAATGATTGAAAGATAATAAAATAATTGTATTGTTCCCAGGTTGTGTGGACTTTTTTTTAAATCTCTGTATAGACACACACTCACAATGGTAAAGTAAATAAATAGTGCATATCAAACTCAGATAGATGTACAAAACAATGATTTTTCCTTCCTTTTTTAATCCTAAAACCGAGATTATGCAGGCCCCAAATCCAGTTTATTTTCTCTTTTCCAGCATATTATAGCAGGAGAAAATCACAGAAAAATATGCTGCAAAATTAGAACAATGCATAAAAGGGGGAAACAAACAAAAATAATTTTTAGAATAGTAGGCCTATATTAAAAAAAGAAAACAAAAATAATAAGATAAATAAGTGAAATAAAACAAAAGAAAGAAAAAACAAAGAACAGGAAAAAAAGAAAAAAAAGGAAAGAAAAAATTTAGAGAAAAAAAAGAAAATGAAAGAAAAATGCATAAAACAAAATTAATAAAAAATGGGGAAAATTATTATTATTTTTCATTAGAAACATATTCTTTAATCAGGCATATTTAATGGGAAGGGGTTTAATTGGTTTAGCCACTATAAAAAAATGAAAACAAAAAAAAAAATGGCAAAAGTTATATCTGGAAAAAACAGTGTGAGAAAAGTCCTTCCCCATATTTGCCAAAATGCTAGAAAAATTCACATTTCATATCAATGAAATGCCTTCCAAAAGTATTTACTTGTTTAAGAAGTCATTTATAAACAAGAAGTCATTTATAAACAAGAAAGAAAGAAACCGTCTGTTTATTTTTGGCTAGAAAAGACACAGCTTCGAAAGAAACCAAGTATCAACATACATACAAATGCACACGTGGGACTGTGATGTACTCACCTAGATGTGTTTTATGTGCATTAATGTATTTGGAAATCGGTCTTTTTGAGTCAAAAGAGAGGTCTTTTAATGCTTGCAAATAATCAGGTTACACCAGATTTTAGTAATATGGACTGTAGAAGGGCATTTCATTGGTGTAAAATGCGATTTTGACGTAGATTTTCATAGTTCTGTGGAAGATTTCTTAGCAGCAACATTTCGTATCGCAGCTCCCTGAGTCTGAATAGTCTGCTAGCGCACAGCTAGCTGCAGTGGTTTCATGCATGCAAAGCTAATGCCAGACGGCCGGCGCGGCCGGCTGGATATTCTCCCCTGCTTTGTCATGTTCCTTTCCTTCATGACTGCAATCTTTGTGTGTGTGTATTTGTGTGTAGATTAACAAAAAGGGCGCATGACGAATTGGCTTGCAATTTGAACTGTAGAAAGTTGATAAATGCATGCAAAATCGGGAGAAAAATTGCGCTGCTTTCAAAATTATTGGTTGCCCGATTCGGGCCACAAAAACTTAACATTTTTTCAATAATGGTTGCCCGAGGTGAATTTCTGGTGGCCCTGGGCCACCGGGCCACCGCTAATGTCGAGCCTTGCTATATGGGATCATAAAATGTTTTAAATTCAGGGATTTCTGCATGTCATAGGCCTATTATTTTATATGTCCTTAATATTATGTATATATATATTTGCCATTGTCATCTTGCAGTCATGGTAACGCGTCTTTAGATGCGTCTTTTACAGTGCGCTTCCTCTATCTTCAGCGCATTGATTTCTTTGAAAGGTGAGTTTCATAATCCGTTTGCCCATGAACAGACGTGTTTTTCACGACTGTTTCAGAAACGGATTTTGAATTCTCTTTTTTGTCACATCATGGGCACTGACGAAGAGTGTGACTTTACCTTTCATTTTTTAGAGCTATGCTCCTTTTAAAATCTACGATTTTATTTCTACGGCATTTACTAAACCTTTTGTGATTATATATATATATATATACATACACTAGCTTATTTTTGGCTTTAGATTTGTCCGATATAGAACTTGTATGATCAAACAGCCCGAGTTGCAAAAAAGGACTATATTTCCCCCAAAATAACAAAAACTAGCTAAATTTATATGGAGATATATGGTCTACATTATGATTCTCATGAACATTCTTTAATGGAAAAAATATGCTATCTAATTCGGATCGCCGACATGCTCTTTTCTAAAGTCGATCTGCATTGACCCGTAATCACCGTCTCACTTTTCCCACAAAATCTTACCAAGTTTAGCCCCAGAAAACTTCGAAAATACGGTGAGTATTGAGTTCATACTTTCACTGGGCAATCATGATACAAAGATTGTTCTATAAATCCACATTTAAGTATCCAAAATAATTTAAATACGAAGAAATCAGACTTTAGAAAAAGCCTGAATTTTGAGTGACACTACACAAAACATATGGCGTTGTATGGCTTCCCGAAAGCCGATTTCGCGTTTGCCCCCTTTCGCATCCCGTGATCCTCTGCGATGACAGACGCCCTCACGCGACAGACGCTATTTGCGATAAGGTCTATTCACCCAATGAATTAACCCAGGGAGCTCCCGGCCGCGCAGCGGCCGGAGCCCAGGGGCTTACCCCAGGGGCTTACCGTGTATTTTACCATACTCACGGGACTAGGGTGATTTATGGTCTAAATATTTCTCCAAATGAATTGTGAAAACAGAAATTATGCACTTACCACGATTATATGGATGAAGGTCTAACGAGTGGCAGTTTCCTGACATCTGGGCACAAACTGGAACCTCAAAAAAAGTTCTCTCCTACCCCAGTCTCGATCGGCCATTTTGTTACAATGCATAATTGTAACATATGTACCTATATGTATTCATAAACATAAATGTTTAATGTTTCATTTATCAACTGATGAGCTTAATTTCTTTTCATGTGTTTGCATACTGTAACTTAAGATTGGAAGAAATCATGTATCATGGGACTGGTAAACAATTTACTAACATGAATATCAGTATGTGGGACTAGAGTGAAATTTCAGATCAGAAAATTGGTATCTTTGGAAGAGTTTTAAAAGGTGAAGAAATAAAATATCATCATTGGTTTTAACATATTTTGTCAATATCATACTAATGATTAACATACACGAAAATCAAGTAAAAAAATTATTTGTCCGGGGGTCAAACTCAAGGTCAAAGTAAAAGTCAAAGGTCATGACCTTATAAATCGCTCCAATACATTATTTGATGCATGTTTTGGATTCCTCTCTGAATTTCCTTTTGAATGGTACCAGTTTCGTGAAAATTGGTCAACACGTTACGACGCAATGGCCATTGAAAGTTGAAGGTCACGCCCATTTTTGTCAAAACAAGGAGAAAAGGGCGAGAACCGACCGACCGATTGGACTAAATTTTTTTTGTGTGCGTGAGCCATGGTGAATTTTATGTGTACCAATTTACAACAAAAACTGAGAGGGTCGGGTGCAACCACTGCCTGGGTGAATCCAGATGGAATGACAAAAAATGTTTGTTGAGTATATTTGTCTATTTTTAATTGCAATGTTTATTTTCATCTTCTAAACTTAGTCTTAGACAGCTGGCAGCCGGTTGTTTCGAGGAGTTTTTTATTTTAACATTTTTTTTTATTATTATGTCTCCTCGGCTCGAGTCCTCGTCGTAGTAGCAGGGAGTTCGGTGACTTATTGAAATCTTGAAGGAATCTCAACAAATTTGGTACCATTGGAAAGCTTGTGAAATAAGAAAAACAATGCTGCTTCAATCAACTCATTGTCTGATATATTGACCGAGATATTCCAATGTACAGGGGAAAATATGCAGATATTTTGTTCTGTCAAAAAAAATATTAAAGCCAAAGGCTTGTTCGAGTGGGGGAGACAGTGGCTTTTTGAAATATTTTAGTTGAAGGAATCCCAACAAATTTGATACCATTGGAAAGCTTGTGAAATAAGAAAACAATGCTGCTTCAATCAACTCATTGTCTGATATATTGACAGAGATATTCCAATGTACAGGGCAAAATATGCAGATATTTTGTTCTGTCAAAAAAAATATTAAAGCCAAAGGCTTGTTCGAGTGGGGGAGACAGTGGCTTTTTGAAATCTTTTAGTTGAAGGAATCCCAACAAATTTGGTACCATTCGAAAAATTAACTCATGATGTCAAATATTGACAGAGATATGTTTTAAAGGAAAGAATGTGCAGATTTTTTTTACAGCAAAAGTAGATTTTCATAACTTACACAGAATACAATGAATGGGACTGTGTAATCCTTTTTTTAAAGTGCAATGCGCTGCTATGTGACCCCAAATTGTCACCCCAAATGCAATCTATAATAGCATCTTCTTTGGCTCGCTTCATCAAAAGCACCAATGCCAACTTCTAGCACCAGTATCTAAGCAAATAGTACCTAGCAGCTCATCAACCTTGTGACAAACACACTGAGAGTATACCGAGGAGATCATTTGGGTGTGGAAACGACCCACAACGAACAACAACAACAACAACAACAACTATGTGAGGCGAGGCATGCCCTTGAATTGTACATCATTTTATTCATAAAACTTCAAAGTTTCTCATGGTATGGGTTTCTATAGGGTTTTTCCTCCTCCTTTAATGGCTTCATACTTGTTTTATACATGTACATGGGTGCACGTGCACAGACAGAAACAAATCCTGAAGGTGGCATTTCACCGAACTCCCTACTCGTAGAGTCGTAATTGGTGAGTGGAGCCAACGGAGTTCACCGGAACAACCAATAAAACACAGACCGAAGCTTTTGGTCTACTTCTAACTAAAACAGGTCCCTATCTAAGTAGCCAGGCCAGGACAGAGGCAGTCCTACTCCTAGGCTAGAGAGTAAAAATCTTTCACTAACGTGTGTTTAATCTCCGCAGAGCCAGGGATTGCGACCCATTCATGTGCGTGTACCGCGAAAAAAATTTGAAATTTTCGCCTTCGAGATTTCTACTTTCCTTCTAAAATATCTAGCCCTAAATCATGTTAATGGGATACAATATCATTTCCGACATTTATATGACATTGATTTAATTAAAAAAAAAAGAATTCATTAAAAAAACAAGAAAAATATTATGAAATGACGGGGAAAACCTGCCGCGATGTTTACGTCGCCATCTTGTTTCTTTTTGCTTTTTGCCAAGTTACATGACGCATATCCTCCGATATTGGGCTGTCAAATCATTGCCGTAAAACGTACATGTACATTTCAAAATTTTATGAAATAGTGTTAGAGATCTACATGTACCGGTATGTAAGTTGAAATGAACATTGCAGTTTAGAATCATAGACAAATATGATCTAGATTATTTGCTTGTGGGCGGCCATCCCCATTGAGCGGCCAGTGCAGTGCAGAATAAAAATTGAAATTTACAAAAAATTTCTTTTATATCTATTCAGAAATTAATAGAAATTGTCAGGTAGGTTTATTTATTTATTTATTTATTCTCGAATATTTATACAGAGTGGCCTGATCAGCATTAAAAAAAAACATACAATATACGAAAAACATAGTAACAGGTCATTATGAGATACAGAAAAAAGGAACAAATACAAAGTAAAATACGAAAATATGTTATGAGTTACAGATAAAGATACATGTACATGGGGCCAATGGGGGGGGGGGCACTCACTGGAGCCATTTTCTGGATGGGTGCAGTGAGCGACCACCCTTGATTTATCAGGGATGCCAGTTTTCAGGCAAAAGGCTGAATTCAGGCTCTGGCACTTTATTTTCAGGCCATAGTTTTTTTTTGCATTTTTGTGTACAAAATATTGTATTCTAGGTGATTTTCAGGCCCTCTGATCAATTCCAACTGGCATCCCTAATTTTATAAAAACATGTACAATATGCAGGTTTTTGTAGGAGATTGTACTCTTCCTTCATTTTTGACAAAGTGTGGCATTTAATAATAAGATCTTTACTTTTGACTGGTTTTATGGATTTCTACAGAATATTATTACTCCTCATGAAGTGCTTGTATGAAATTTGATATTGATTATGTTTACTTTCTGAAGTCACAAATACATGTATGGTGCTAAATGCTCGCCAAATGATAGGCGGCCGGTATTGAACTTTGTGTGAGTCTTTGATTGATAAATATAATCAGGAAATTCCATTTAAGTGGCCGCTTACTGGAGCCTTTACTCTACATTTTATTTTAATCAACAAACATCGGAGCCAGTGTTGTAGTGCCTTGATGCTCGGCCTTGGCCTTAAGGCGCCTTAAGGCCTACTTTTTCAAAGCCTTGGCCTTGAACATTCAAGCCTTGGCCTTGAGAGGGCCTTGGCCTTGGCCTTGAGGATTTTGAGCCTTGAAATTTCAAGGCATTTTCAAGGCATTTTCAAGGCTTTTTCAAGGCATTTTTATTTTGGTACTTTCATTTGTTTTTAAATAAGTAATTATAAATGTTACTATGATATTTGTAATTGTTCTGTATATTTAATGGCACTACTTCCAGTCAGCAGTAGTAAGTGTACTAGCAGTGCCATAAATTGTGATTATCACCATCATCAAGAATTATCATCATATTCATGTATGTGACAAAGAAAACAGTAATGATGAAAAAGAGCATTATTTATTGGTACCGTGTTGTAATCATGACTAATGATGATAATGATAGTAATAATCATTATGATAAAGATTACAGTGATTTGATGACAGGAATAATTCTGACAGATCTGACAGCAAGTTTTGACAACAATTTTCATAAAGAATAATAACAAGGACTTTCATTGTATTATTTCCTTTGGCCAAGAAGAATGTTTCAAGTATTAATGATATTCTGAAAAGATTTGGTAAACTTGAACACAATCTTCAATTTTGTCATATCCAAATGGGTTATGTCAATGGCATGATGAACCAAAAGTTTTGAGAGGCCAAGCATGGCATATATATAGAGCAAAATTTCTGCCAAAAAAAAGTTGAAAGCAATTGAAGTGAGCGAGCGAGCAAAATTTTTTACCCTCTTACTATAAGAAAAGCTAATTTTTGTGATAGATTGTGACAATATGTTAAGAAAATAATATCACATTTACTCCTTTAATCCATATTTTATTGTTCGAAATAGACACCAGAAATGAAATACTCCTAAAATTTGTTTTGCTCAATTGATCGTGGGCCCGGCAGCCGCTGTGCAGCGCCAGATCGACGAGGCTCTATCTCTTTAATTATTGAACGCCAAACAGGGTAGCAGCAACTCCCATCTTTAAACGTCTTTTGGTCTGACGCGGCCAGGGTTTGAACCCCCGACCTCGCGGTTGTGAGACGGACGCTCTACCAACTGAGCCAACACACCGGTTACCTTTCCTTTTTTCCTTTTCTAAATTTATTCTTGGTGGTGGAACTTCTCTCTCTTTTTTGAGGGGGGAGAGGGGGTTCTGATATTTGTAAAGAGGTGAGAAAGGGGAATATAACTTTATTTTGTTAGTATTCTTTATTCCGGTTTTTGAGGTAAAATAAGTGTAGAAGATACAAGAAATGAAAATTTAAATTTAAAAAGGGGTTGTGAGCAGGAAAAAAACATGAAAACGGACACGAGTCCTAAAAGTGACTCATTTTCAGGTCAGCATTTGAAAATTTCAACTTGTGCTCTCTTGCCCCCCCCCCCCAAAAAAAAAATAATCCTTGTAGGAAAAAATGCCCCTTTTCCAAAATCGGAAATACTCTTTTTTCCAAATGAAATGTGCCCTTTTAAAATAAAATACCTTTTTTTTAAATAGTAAATTATAATACATTTTAGGTTCGAAAATCGCCAAATTTTGGATCGCGCTTGCATCATTTATTGTTTAGTACAGTATTAATCCTATTCATGGTTACAAAAATGTTTAGAATTTTTAGGTTAGAATATCACAAATTTTTGGTTCGCGTTCTGCACTTGCATCAATTATTGTTAGGTACATGTAAGGTACCGGTACTCAATATGTTCCTGTTTACAAAAAAATGTTTAGAATATCCAATTTTCAGGTTGGAATATCACAAATTTTTGAGCTCGCGCTCTGCGCTCGCATTATTTGATCGGTGAGTTATGTATCATATTTATGAGTCACTAAACATGCTAAATGCAGTCCTTAACAGCTTACTTTGCGGACCTGTCAGTATATTAAAAATGTCAGCTCGTGCTTAATTATTAGTTAGATGCACATCTTTTTCATGATTACAAAAACAGCCCGGAATATTTGATTTCTATGTCTCAATGTCAACAAGTTTTTGCTTATGATTCGCGCTGGCAACATCTCGCAAGGATGTCCTTTTAAAAGTGATTAGCCCTGTAATTGACCAAACATCAAGTTTTTCAAATTCAAAATTGAATTTTTTTAAACCAATACATCCAAATATCTGTCTTATCAATGAGAAATCACTAAAAAGGCTTTGGTCAACTTAATTTCCACAAAATACACAACTACTTCACGTAGTTGATAATCTCATTTTGAAAACATCTGTTTGCACCAAATGCCAATTTTTAAATATAAGTACCCTTTTTGGTTTTGACCCCCCCCCAAACAAAATCGTTCTGCCGCCCCTGTCCCAGGGAGTGGAGAAAGACATACGTTGAGAACGGGCATGCCAGGATCAGATGACCGTGGTAATAATAATTATTGCAATGTAAATCACATTAAAAAAAAAAATTATAATAATAATTTAATAATAAAATAATAATTATATGTACAAAGGTAACTTTATTATTATTTTAAATTAATGTCTAAATCTACCATCAAATTATTTTTGTTTTTCATGTACAAAAGTCAAAATTTTTTGGTCGCTCAGTTCGCTCGCTCTCACCTATTAAAGTTTGAAATGCCTTGGCCTTGGCCTTGGCCTTGAGGTTTTCAGGCCTTGGCCTTGGCCTTGGGTTTCCATGCCTTGGCCTCAGCCTTGGGTATTGAAGCCTTGGCCTTGGGTATTAAAGCCTTGGCCTTGGCCTTGGCCTTGGAGGTTTATGCCTTGACTACAACACTGATCGGAGCAAATTTAATTTTGAAAGTCAAAAAGGGGCCTAAAATTTAATTTTGTGAAAGAAAAAGAACCCCCAAAACCCCAGCAGAAATGCTTTTTTAATGTCAAATCTTGGGCTGTCTAATCTTTCTATGATTTAGCAAGAAAAAATCAATAACAGTGTAAATTCTAACATTACTTGCTCAATCATTGTACTAACTTTATTCTGTTAAAATCATCTACTACATGTATGTGGCTGTGTGCAATTCAAGTGGTTTGTTTAGTAAGAAAAAAAATAAATCTGCTAATGCAGGTTCCACTTCAGTCTTAATTTTTTTTTTACTGGTGGTCAGTTTGGGTCACCAAAATCCTCATATTTGATTGTTTGGTGTCCTAACATTGAAATTTGGTGGCCCAGAGAAACATTAAAAAGCTAATAAAACTTTAAACATAAAAAATGAACCTGACAAACATCTTAGTTTTCAGTTTGTGCATTGAGCTTGTTGACAATGAATGAAGAACGGATTTTTGTGTTGGTTTTGGTTGAAAAATGTGGAAGACTGTTGAGAACAGTGAAATTTTCTGCTCTTTCTTGCATGGCCCTTTGTCAAGGAAAGACAACATTTATCGAGCATCAATAAACAAAGCAAAATGCATTACATGGCATAGCAACAAGATTTCAAAGGGCAACTCAAACGTGATGTAATAATACTTTGTACATCAGAAGAAAAAGCTTAACTAGAAAAGGGATTATAAAAAAGAAAGACAGACAGAAAGATAGACATTAATTTTCAAATGAAAGTTCTTACAAATAATCACAAAATAATAGTTTGACATGGATATTTCAAAGGAAAACAAATGCATAGTTTATATGATTTAAATTAAAAACAGAAGCATAGTCTACCAAGGGTTATATTTGCCATGCAATAGGCCTACTCATTTTTTACAAAAAGCAAACCATTCATACACTACATGTATTTTCATAAGAAGTGTTAGGGTGTAAAAATAATATGTATTTGTAGGGTAGAAAACGTAAATTTCACAGCAGCTACTCAAATCCTCGATCAAGCATCGACCAAAAAGGGAATAAACGTGAAACCAGAAGGAACGCAAATGAAATGAACTGAAGCAGAAGAAGTCTTGTAGTGCACTGACTTTAATATCAGGGCTACTCTGCTACCGTACTTTAAACATTTATAACAGATGGAGAAATCACCAATTCGAATTCTAACAGCTGAATAAAAAACATCAAATGACCAATACTCTTGTAACATTTCAAGTTTACTCGAGTACATTTATATTAATAAACTCACATTTCTTTACCAAAGCTATTTATAGTCAGGCTTAAAAATAAAGTCCTTACTGGCTAATTAAGAGGTCTGGATACATTTTAAAAGTAAAAGACAGTAGTTGCAGCAAACAATTATTTCCTGGGACAGTCTTTTAAATCAAGGTTTAATTATCAAAATATTATCATACATCTACATGTAGATCTGGTACATTACTGTAAACTTAACTTCATGAAATCTTAGCTCAAAAATGATAATTCTGATGATCACTAACACAGAAAAGCATATGTGGGACAGTGTATTAATATTGGTTAAAAAAAACCCGACATTTGATGGAATTGCTTATTTTGCTCATTTCTCAGGGACAATTACCGGGTACATACATGTATTTTCTTCCAGAGCTATTTGGCACATATTTTTTTTATTTATACAAACACTTTGGTGGTAACTTCATGGGATTCAGTTCGAACTCATTTTGAGATCGTTACCACAAGTGGTATTTATCTTTAAGTGAGACTGCGCTGTACCTCATGTTGTTGCAATTCTGATTGTCTTAACTTTTATTTTCATTTCTTTTTTTTTTGCATCCAGCTTGTCTATGGAATATATCATTAAGGCAGTCATCAGAGGTTTAGTCTTTCCAATATTGAGAACGTTTTGTTGGTAAGTTGCATAAATTTTTATTTATTTCAATACAACAATAAATTTGGTAATCTGCTTTCAATGCAAGCATTCATTGTTGATCAGGCTGCTTTGATCACAAAGTACATGTACACACTATAAAGTAAGCCATTATTAACTTCCTCTTTCTCAGAAGTGAAACAACACACAATTGATCCTACTTCCTTCCTTTATTAGGCAAGTGACAAAGGAATGTCTCTCAGAGAAGCTTGCCATTTGTTCTCTTTAGAACTACTGTCTATCAGCTTTGAATTTTAAAGGTCAAGTCCACCCCAGAAAAATGTTGTTTTGGATATATACAGGGTGTAGAGAAAAATAAAACTAGCATAATGCTGAAAATTTCATCAAAATCGGATGGAAAATAAACAAAATTATGACACTTCAAAATTTCGCTTATTTTTCACAAATTTGATATGCCTATTCATGTTGGTCTATGAATATGAAATTCATCTTGAGAAGACCGGTCATAAAAAGACAAGGTGAGATGATTAAGTGAAGTATATTATACAAATATACAATGACACTCGAGGATCTGGCTAAAACTATTCGCATCGAAGGAACATCACATAGTACTATTCTCCCGAGGGCCATCGGCCCGAGGGAGAATAGTACTATGTGATGTTCCTGAGTGCAAATAGTTTTAGCCAGTTCCGAGAATGGGTCATTGTATATTTGTTTTATATCCCTTCCACTCATATATATTCTTCATACGATATTCTTCGTTGATACCCTACTTTTAGAGCAAAACGATTTTTAATAAGTCGATGATGGAACAATCGTTGAGAAGTTGAGAAAACAATAAGCCTTGCCGTATTGATCGTCTGTTCAGCGAGCGCACCTGGTTAGTGCAGCTCGCCGAAAGTTTACCGTGGCATGCAGTAGAGAGTACCGTTGGGCTGAGCAGCGCTCTGCTCGCATCGCGCCGCACAGCTCGCGAATCGAGTAGGGGGCGGGGTCAAAAACCGTATAGTTCACTTTTTCCCTAGAGGGAAAAAATGGACTATGCGTGACGTCAGCAAGGAAAATGAACTATTTCATGGCAAACGTTTTTCGTAGTAAAACTATTCTTTTTCTCCTTGTGTACACTCTCAATACAACAATCGTAAGTAAGGGATATAATACAGTGTATGTTCTTCTAACATTCTTTTGCATAATTTCTATAAAATACATGTATATTTTATTAATTTGTTGAAAAAAAACATTTCTTGTGTTTTTATACATCTCAAATATCATTCCAGAGAATCTGTAAACTTACTACCTGTACATTAATTATTTATGTATATTGCTTTCCAGCAGGTTCTCTTTCATTTCTTTCTTGATATATTTTTGTATTGAATATGTGGTTGCATATGCCATAAGGTGGTGTAATTTGGTAGATGTGCAGACTGGAGTGGTTGCACTGCATTTTATATCAGTTTTCAGTTTGCATGGTCAAAATGGGCAAAATACACATTTTCATGAATTAGTTTTTTAGTAATCATAAATGTTCAGCATTCTTGTATGAGTCTGTGCTACGGGCCGAAAGGGTGATTTCTGTATCCTGCAAGTCTATCTGTTTTCTTTTTAGTTCTTGAAACAGGGGCCCTGCCACAAGTACATGTGGTGCGCAAGTGAAGGGCATGTTTGTAGGACACTTTCATGATTTATTTCCATGAAAACTGAAATAGTTCAACCACCCTAGATTATCTGCCTTGAATAACCAAAAGTGCTCCAACTGACATTGACTTTGTATGTACATGGTATTTTTGAGGCCAGCTTAAGAGGGAATTTGCACCCTCATTTCGATTGACACTTTTACATGTATATAGCCCCTTCACTTTTTTGCTGGTTGGGGCTGTTGGTACTGGTACTGTGGTAGGCAACTACAGATATCCAGTCAAAGTCAAACTCAAAATGATGTGAAATTGAAAATTGGCTTGCAATTGTACATGTACCAGCAGCCAATGTACATGTACTAATTAATTTTCATGTACACATCTGTACAAGCCTTGTTGGGCATGGTTAGTGCCACGTTATCAAATGAACTTGAAAACATCTGCAGGAGGAGGACTGTTGGATTGTCATCAAGGAAGATTGAATTGAGTTTTGTTGTTGTGATAAAATTGTTGGCAGTGTATAAAAATGAGAGGAATTTCACGATTGACATGCAGGTAGGTTTATAGAAGACCGACTTGCTGATTACAATTTTACAATCCTTTTTTCTTTCTCAAACTCTTTGAAAAACACGTGTACATATATGTTTTCTCCCATCATTTCTACCATTTTCATGACTCCACTCCCAATCGACAGCCATTGTACAAAAGTTGCCAAAGGCATAATTCTTAGAATGTTTTTGGGGTGTCGGTCTGTCCCCCAATTTGCAGTTAAAATCATAAAATGTGATCATTTACCGGTTTCTACAAGTTTTTTATGATTTTTTTTTTTTTTTAAATATTTTTTTTAATATACTAATTTGTGGAATCACCTTTTTGCAAAGAAAAAAAAATACTTGTTCCCCTCCATTCCTTGATCAATAGTAATGAGTAGAGTTCTGAGTAGAGTGGTTCTGAGTAGAGTAATGAGTGGTTCTGAGTAGAGCTACATGTACTATGTAGGCTACATTGAGCATCGAGCAATAGCTTTTAAATGTTGTAATTGTGGAACTTGATAATTTGTGTGTGATTTTATTAGTAAGACACAAAAAATTCTTCTCAGTACTTCTTCCTTTTTTTATTCTAAAAGTTTGGTTTGTCTATGTCATCAGTTATCTGCTGTCAGAATTTTGCAGGCAATGATATTCTCCCAACTAAAATCGGAATTCCGATTTGTAAATAATTTTTTTTCAGATTTTTTTTTCTTTACGTGAAATCCTTTGCCCAAGAACATTCTCATGCTGTTTTTTACTGCTTTTTTAATATTAAAGTCAAATGATACAGCTATAATGCAGACTCACCTTGAAAAATCACTTTCTATTTCGTTACTATGCAAGAGCTTGTAACCCGACTGGGGCGTCTCGGATTTCGGCGAGGACTTAGCCACCCTTGGCTACTTTTCATTTTTTTTTCAGAGGGGAATATCATGCCTGATTTTGCTGATAATTGAATGTTTGATGATTTGTTTTAGGATTTTGTTTATTTCGTAATATACATGTATGCACTGGTCATTAATTATAAGAGATCGACACTGTACATGTATGTAGTTTTCCTTGTGGGTCCACGACGTTTCCTTCCTACATCTAGATCAAGGTACATGTATTGTAGATACAGTGTAGCACATATCAGAACCAAGAGTGAGAATTGAAAAAATTAAATTACATGTCTGTATTCAAGTGAATGATTATTAACCCTAGCACGGAACAACAAGTATTAAAAAGTGCTCAGAAAAAGCATCGGCATTCCAGGAAAAATAACTTTGAAAGAGAAACATAATGACTAAGACACCGTTCTCATTATACTTTCTAAAATTACATGTAGTTTACTGGAAATCAATTTAGGAAACCAGTTTGGAAGATCCCTTTGCTAGCGTTCCCATTTGATCAGCCACAAGTGGTTTTCTAAATCGCTTCATGCAAGTGGCCGTGTTGCTATGGGAATGCTCTCAGTGGACGTGACATATTTTGTGCAAAATTCGAAACCGCAGCGTAGACATTCTATACACAGTGTGGGGAGTAGTGTGTTCAAAATGTGCGAAGATCGCTTCCTCACTTGCTAAAACCCGTTTAATGAGGCAAAGTGAACTTGAAAACTACATCGTGAGGTGGTTTTCCGAACTGATTTGGAAGATCGCTTTGACCGTTTTCATTACGTATTATTCCAGTTAATAAGTTTAAGGGTAGTAATGAGAACAGGGTCTAATGCATCATAGTGTCAAGTATCGTTGTCAACCAATATCTTAGGATAAATGGGAAGGAGTGACATCACAAGTGCGCAAATTAAACTTGTGCTTTTTACGAGAATCAGGGAAAAATAAAAAATTACACAATGACTTGGGGTGATTTCGCCGCCGAAATGGTCAAAAGATTGCCTGACCAAAATAATGACAAATCAATGCTAACGAGTGACAAGCATTATGAACAAATGCATGTACATAATTTTGATTGATTCTTTCAGAATTAATGTTTCGACTAGAACCACAAGTTGGATTTATCTTAGTTTAAAGCACCTTTCAAGTTTTTGGTCATTCCTCTCAAAAGTGTTGGTTTTTACAAAGTACAATTTTGTGTTTCATTATATTGGTGCATATACTTAAAGAGTATTTTTACCAAAGTGTGACGTCATCAATTTTCCCTTTTTGCATTTCAGCGATTTTGATACCATATTTTCATAGAGCATGTGATGACATACCTCCACAACCCAAATTTGGTGGGAATCAGTCCATGGGGGCCTTAGATATGACCTCATGAATACATAATAAGCTCCATTGTACTCAATGTACAGTATTACTGGCCTGGTCCCTAAAGTTTAGAAAATTTAGAAATTTATCAAAAACGCTGAAATGCAAAAAAAAAGTTTTTTTGTGATGTCATCACTTTGGTACTCTATTGTGTGGACTGCAGATAATATGTAAAATAATGAACATGGATTTTATCCGATTGTTTTTTTTTTTTTTTGGAGGGGGGTGGGTGACTGGTCTGGATCATGACCAAAACGACTGCATACATGTTTGTAAATCAATGTTCAAACATGGAATAGGTTTTTTGTCAGGAAATATTTTTAATAGAGCTCTACATCAATTACTAATGTTCATATGGCTTTAGAAAAATAAAAAAATCACAACATTATGAAAGAGACTGCTACATGAATTTAGTAAGTGAAAGGGAAATGGATGAACAATAAAATCAGTCATTACATCCCTGGTTTAAAATTCCCCTTGTTATCACATTGTTGATCATTTACTAAAGCTTTATAAAGTCTGATGAATTAATCTGCATCATTTTGCAGATTGGAATATTTTTATATTAGCTTTAATAAGAGAGTTCTCTGATGTTTTGTACCTTTTGTGGGGCTTTGATATTGTACATACATACAAACATGTCTCATTTTAATTTTTGGCATTTTGTTTATAAATTGAAATGGCGCAAAAATTTATTCAACACAAATGCCACCAAGATGCTGAACTGTACAAAATCAAATAGACAGATTAAAGTGAAATGTTACTTGTATTTTCATCCCCAATATCAAAATAAAGATTGCCAGTGAATCTCTGATCATTTCCATCTATAGGTTCTTTGGCAGCCAGATGTCCAGCATCCAATCAATAGGGCTTGGCTGCCTCCAGGCCTCCACCAGGGAACAGCTGCTCCATCAATGCCAGGAAACGCCCGCCAGGAAGGTCCCTCTACTCCGCAGGCAGTTCAAGCCGTTGCCCGTGGCGCCGCATCTAGGGAACGATGCGCCGGATAGCGGCAATTGTCAGAGCAACAGGCGTGCAGCTGAAACGGTGCCTGATGTATTGCCGCCCGGAGACGGTAGAGTGCGAGTGATGGTGTGGAACGTATTGGCTGATGGTTAGTGTCATTATCCACATCTTTTATTGACCTTTATGAATTATATATTTTTCACTCAATCTCGACTGTTCTACATGTACTGTATGTCTTATCCATCACGTATGATCTTGTACTATTAACATAGTATGATGACCTACATTAATCCCAGGTGTGTGCTGCTAAAAAAGAAAGGTTGACTCTGACAGAATAAGATCTTTTCCGTTTGCAGAGCACAAATAGATGTACTTTGTTTGGTTTTTTTTGTTTGTTTTTTTCCTTTGCAAAGTAGGGATTGTAGAGACCAGTGTTATAGCTACAATGAATGGCAGTGGTAGGGCCCAACCGGCACAGAAGATTTCTGACCACCACACATCATGAAAAATAGTGCTTCCCGGCCACCACTAATTTCAAATGAAAAGTGCTTCAAACCTATTAAACTCTTTGGAAAGAGGAATTGCTCTTGCATTCATTTCCATCTTTAATTTTCGCATAGGAGGGGGTAACGAATGGTGTATCGAATGATATATTCATTACACATATCACTTTCAATTTTTGAGAAAATGCCATTTTTGTCTTGCCTGCATACAGCAGAGCGAGACTATAGGCGCCGCTTTTCCGACGGCGGCGGCGGTGTTTTTTAAATGCTGTCATAACTTAGAAAGTATTTGGACCTAGTTCATGAAACTTCGGCATAAGGGTGATTATTATTATTATTTTATTCGGCATTTCAACAAAAACAGTTTACAATCAATTTACAAGAGAATATACAATTACAAGTGAAAAGGGATGTTTACAGAACAAGTCCTGGTTGCCTGGAAAAGGAAAAAGGAAAAGGAAAAATTACTGTAGCAGGCTTTCCTCCCCGACCTGGACTTGTATGTTAACACCCCAAGAATAAAAACATATATATATATTATTATATTAATACAAACAATAATTCATATAGAAAAAGCATGTTGAAATTGATATGTATAAGAAAAATCAAATATAGTGTGATTAGAAACGTAATTACAGGACAACTTTAATAAAGAAGGTGTAGTAAATTAATTGGTATTGAGATATACATTTAATTGGTCAGGTAAAAATAAACTTTAAAATGAAGTACATTGTATTGGGAAAAGATGTATAAGCAGTAAAAAAAAAAAAAAAAAAAACACCTAATAAGATTTGGAATTAATAACAAATAAAAATATGAATGTGAGAATAATGTACCGGTAAATGAGTGTATATTTAAAAAGAAATTTGTCAGGTTCACTGGTCACTTAGGAATTACATATATATGTTTGTTTAACGTAATTCAAACTAAAAGTATATAAAAGCAATGGGTTAAAGAACATTAGATTTGACAAATTAATGCGGTGAGTATAGAAAAAAAAAAGAAAAGGCTGACCAATATTCCATTCCATTGCTCATAGAGCCCCCCCCCCCCTCGCAGTAATCATTATACATCTTATTCAAATAACTCAGACCGTAAGCTTCATAGCCATGGATTTAAAGATCTGCAGACCAGGACAAACTCGTTTCGTAGACTAGGCGTTAATTCCTCCCACACTCTTGGGAAGTAGTGGATTGGGGAGCAGTGCAAACTTTGGGTCCTAGCCAGCAGGTGTCTGAACAATAGATTTTCTTGATGACGGTCATTAATGATTGTTTTGGAGATTATAATGGTAGAATCAATTTGTCTGAACAGGGACTTGGCAAAAAACGAAATCAATAGAAATTTGCGTCTAGAAGCCAGTGTTGGCCATTCTAAAAATACGAAGACGGTCTTCATATGACATCTGTTGTTTTTTCTGCTTTAACACCATACGGGTGGCTCTCTTTTGCAGAGACTCAATTCTGTCAATCAGACACCTGTTGTGTAGGTACCACATGGGCATGCCATAATGGAGAGTACTAGGGCTTTATACAATGCAAATAAAGCCTTTGTAGATAAACTCTGTGACATAGTAGTAGAAGTGGGCTATACATGGGTCAAAAATACTTTTTTTGTAATTTCAATATGACAACAGTTTTTTTTTATTCCTTGTAATGTATCTCAACATGAAATGACAATATTTTTTGTCTCGGGTCCGAGAAAAAAGTGTGCCGGGCCAAAATCCAAAATGGCCGCCAAAAGCCACCAAAATCACAGTTTTGGCCACAACTTTTTTATTTGGTGGTCTTTTTCTCTGGTTTTGGTGTCTATTCATATGTTTTTTGGGGCAGGCAATTTGTTTATCCTATGATTAGTACTTTTAAACCATTATTTGTAGAGTTAAAAGGTAATTATACCTAAATTTTCAAATTTTTATAGTTTTTTTTTCAGCCAAAAAGTAGGTTTTATCGTCCTGGGGTTCTTGGATATTAGATGGTACGAGGTCAACAATAGAAAGCAGCTTCATATAGCTATATTGCTTTTATTCCTCTACTTTGGGTTTTACGGATATTTGTGAAATATATATCTTATTAAATAAAAAATGTCAATTATCCATTGGGCCTATACAGTACATATATACAATGTACCGGTACTGTACATACTGCACTGCATAAATGCATTGGCCACCATGACAGCTAACAAGGCCTGTATAAACTATAGTGTCATAGAAATGAGCTCTCAGGTTTAGAATCAGATGCCTCAGAAATTGAAGCTATGTTTTGTCTCATAAATTGAGGACGTTTTGTCAAATATGCTAATTCAGGGGGCGGAGAGAGGTAATTAACCCCACATCATGGCATTTACACTGTAGCTATTCTGGTCCCCGTTGCATAAAAATTTACCATTATGTTAACTTAACTTATAAATGGTAACTTGCATGGAATCCTTGATTCTGATTTGCTGTTGATCAGCGTTACCATATTTAACTGACCCCATAAATATAGGCCAGTTTAGACACCACAACCAGGTAAAAAAAGCCTCCAAATGGAGAAGATATGGTTAAAAATGTGATGTACGTATATGATATACATGTTATGTGATATTTTTGTGCAATTTACGTTGCTGGTTTCATCATGTATTATACATCAGCTGACAAGCAATCAAATTCACAATTTACAATCTAATTCTAAACATTAGGAGCTCATTTCTATGACACTATAGTTTATATACAGTCCTTTTCATAAGTCATGGTGGGTAATGCATGGATATATGCAGTGTAGTATGTACAGTACAGTGCATTGTATACCGTATAGCCCCTATGGATAAATGACATTTTCTTTTATTTGATAAGATATATTTTGCAAATATCCATAAAAACACAAAGTAGAGGAATAAAAGCAATAGCTATATAAAGCTGCCTGCTACTGTTCAACTGGTATCGTCTAATATTCAAGAACCACATAACGATGAAATCTACTTTTTGGCTGAAAAAATGGCTTTAAAAAGTGGTAAATTTAGGTAAAATCACCTTATAACTACAAATAATTATTTAAAAGTACTAAGTTTAGGAAAAACATATTCCCTGCCCCCAGAAACATATGAATAGACACCAAAACCAGAGAAAAAGACCATCAAATAAAAAATTTGTGGTCCAAAATGTGATTTGGGGGGGTTTTGGCGGCCATTTTGGATTTTGTCCCGGCACACTTTTTTCTCGGACCCGAGACAAAAAATATTGTAATTTCATGTTGAGATAAGGTAAAAGGAACACAAAAAAACTGTTGTCACAGTAAAACTAAAAATCACCCATATATAGCCCACTCCTAATAGTAGTGATGAGACCAAGCAGTCGATTTGCTTTGGATACTACATATTCTACATGGGAATGCCAGGTAAGTTTAGAGTTTAATATTAGCCCAAGATATTTGATTTGTGAGACAGAGTCCAGGGGCTTATTACTCATGACATACTTGGGATTATTGACATTTATATTAAAAGTCCTCCAACAATGCGCATAGTTTTTGTTTTACAAACATTTAGTACCATGCGATTTGCTGTACACCATAAACATATCTTGTCTAAATCGTCTTGCAATATCTTTTCATCAGCGGGTGACTGTATGGATCGATATATGAGTGTATCATCGGCAAAAAGTGCATGGGAGGAATTCATACATCCAACTATATCGTTGATGAACATATTGAATAGCTTCGGGCCAAGTACACTCCCCTGAGGGACACCTGATAGAAATCAACCCACTCTGAGTAGTGTCCATTGTATATAACTCGTTGGGAGCGTTCAATTAGAAATGATCGCAACCATTACCATAAGTTACCCTGGATGTTAAAGTCTCTACAAAGTTTCCGTAATAATATGTCATGTGGTATCTTGTCAAACGCACAAGAAAAGTCCAAGAAGACCACATCTATAGGCTTTGGTCGTCGATGATCCAGTGATGTCAACCAATCAGTTGTTAATTGTAGAAGCTGTGTTACACACGACTTGCCCTTGGTAAAGCCATGCTGAGTTTGTGAAAAAGGACAGTTAAGCTGAAGGTGGATGTCAATTGCCTCAGCCACGCATGACTCCATTAATTTTGAAACAGTTGACATTAAAGCTACAGGACGGTAGTTCCCAGGATGAGAACGATCACCAGATTTGAAGACCGGAGTAATGTTAGCCAACTTCCAGTCTTGTGGGAGCTCACCATTTGCTAGGGAAATAGTAAAAATACGCTGAAGTATGGGAGCAATAACCGCTGCAGATTGTTTGAGGACGGATACGGTGATGCCATCGGGCCCAGGTGCCTTACTGTTTGGGAGAAGCATAAGTCGTCGATGAATATCACCAGCAGTGATCGGTGCTGAGCTTAGAGCAGATATTGGAAAGACGCAACTTGATGGGTGATAGTGTATCACTGAAGATCCTGCCTGAGTTTTAGGTCACATTACCAAGGTCAAAGGTCACTTAGGTCAAACTTTGACCATGTTGGGGGTATTTGTGGCATTGTCATCATAACTTTAAAATTTTATTGATCTAGTTCATGAAACTATAAAACATAAGAGCAATTATCCTGTGCGAGTTTCAGGTTACATGACCAAGGTCAAAGGTTTATGGTCAACGAACTTTGATAATGTTGGGGGTATTTGTGGAATTGTCATTATAACTTTAAAAGTTAAAAAGATCTACACATGTACATGTAGGTCATGAAACAGATATAAGGGTAATCAAGTATGCATTGCACACGTCTTAGGTCACATGATATGGTCAAAGGTCATGTTGGGTCAATGGACATAGTATTTTATTATCATATGAATGTTTTCTTTTGTGAATGATTATTCAATGCCCGTTTTCAAAGTCAGCACTGTTGCTATATTGAATCGCGTAATGCATGCGAGACAGCCAGAGGCATTCCACTTGTTATGAAATGAATCCCGATACCAAAATATGATATCTTATCATTTATGAATTTTAGCTGAAAACTCATTTGTATTGACATTGTACATCAAAACATGTTTTTGAGCAATTTTTGGCTCTGATATGAACTCGATAATGTTGGATAATAATTTTGGAACCGCATAACCGAGCGTCAAAAATTTGGTCTGAAAAGTTGCGCAAGTAAAAAGGTCAGCAAGCTGCGCAGTTGAAATTTTTTTCATGTGGGATTTATCGTGGAAAATGTTGATCACATGATCAAGGTCAAAGGTAATTTATGGTCAATGAACTTGAAAATGTTATTATTATGGTGAATAATTATAAATCTAAGATTTCAAAGTCAGCAATCGCATAATGCAGGCAAGACTGCCTATTTCAATAATTCCAATCCATTATACCAAATATCAGTCCATACTGTAGATGTACATTGTACATGAAGTATCAATTACGCCTTTCACAATAAATTGGAGACAGTTACATGTACATGTATATCAATTATCCAAATTAACAACATGACCTGGATTTTATCTTTAAAGTAAAGTAATTCAGCACTAAAGGACAAATTATTTGGGTGATAAATTATGATTATATATCACGATAGATTTTAATAGTTTTATGAGGGCCGATAAATTTATCTTGCTATAAAAGCAGGTATATAAATGTTTTCTTTTTATTCATTCTCCAGCTCTGAGTACGGGAGCGGATAACTTCATAAAGTGCCCCATGGAAGCTTTGTTATGGGAAAACAGGAAGTATGCCATCATAGAGGAGATTCTGACCTATGACCCGGACGTGGTTTGCCTACAGGAAGTTGATCACTATGAGGACTTCTTTCAACCCGTCCTTCAGCAAATAGGGTACTCTGGTTCCTTCAACCCAAAACCAGACTCACCATGCTTAGACTGTGTGATTAACAATGGTCCAGATGGATGTGCCGTCTTCTTCAAAACGGGCCGTTTCAAGCTTGTGAAAAGCGAGCTTCCGAACCTGGAAGTGGACTACAATGGGAAGAAGTTTGTGTCCAATCAGGTAGCAGTGATGCATCATCTGAAGTGCATCTCGGATGAGCTACCCGCCAAAGAATTCTGCATTGCGACCACCCATCTGAAGGCGAAGCGCGGTTACGAGACGATGCGAGCCAAGCAGGGTCAGCATCTGATTGAGGTCCTTAAGAACTGCTCCAGGAACCTACCTCTGATCGTCGGCGGTGACTTCAACGCCGAACCCACCGAAGACGTTTACAACTTGTACAAGACCAGCGACCTCAACCTGGCCAGTGCCTACCAGAAATTGAGCGAGGACGGACTGCAGGAACCGCCCTACACCACGTGGAAGATCCGTCCAAGGAGAGAGGAGTGCCACACCATAGACTACATGTGGTACTCGCAGAAGCACCTTGAACCTGTAGCACTCCTGCAGTTTCCTGGAGAGGAAGACATAGGTTCTGGGAGATTACCGTCCTGGAGCTACCCGTCCGATCATCTGTCCTTGGTGTGTGACTTTGTTTTCAAGAGGACATGAGTCTGTGTCCATGTGCAATGTTCTACATTAAACAAAACCAACCCTGCCATCCAGGTTACCAAAGTTTGAAATTACATGTGCTTTGTCTTTGTTGTTGCTCAGTCATGACATGTTTTTGCTTTAGGAAAGCACCTAATATCATTCCTCACCATTGTGCCAATAACAGATGTTCATTGTTCATATATTTTCATGAGAAAGATATTTATTCAAATAGATATATGAAAGATTTCCAACCTAATGCATGTTGATTACTGTAAATGTCTTGCAATGTACATCACCATACAAATGCCTTCTGCGAGGTATTAGTTTTACAATTTTTATGAAAATGGGAATAGAAACATGGAGGATCGAATACATGTACATATCCTTGTCCCGGGTTTCATGTCATAAAGATTTGTTATAATAACAAATGCAAAATTTCTATAACATCTTTACTATCATTCTTTTGTAGCTTAAAACCGATTTTACAAATATGTTTTCAAGTTTGTAGCAGGCCCCTGATTGATAATTGCGATTGTTGTTGAATGGTATTTGTATAACTTAAATAGTTGTTGAATGGTATTAGTAATAATTTTATATGTAATGTGTTGCAGTATATTGTAGAGTGTATGCCACATGAAGGTGCAAGTGATATTTGGAGTTTATTAATAAAAGGGGACAAACAAGTTCTTATAAACTTACAAGGGGCGACTGAAATTTTTTATATGAAGACCAAATTTGGTCCATAAAATCTTTCACATTTCTTAATCCTACATGTACCTACCAAATTTCTTGGTCTTAGCTGAATTGAGTTTTATTTTACAGGTTCCTAAATTTCTGTATCAGGTGTCTCGTGAAAAATGGACAAATCTAAGTATCGAACTGTCATCAAGTTCCTGTACCTGAATGGCATGACCCCTGCTGAGGTTTGGTACTCTTTGAGGGTAACCCATCCAATTTCTTGGAATGAGCTGTGAGGAAGTAATTCCTCAAAAAGCTGTGTGCACCTGAATAGGTAGCCTAGCTTAGCCGGGGTAATAATAATAGCAGGGCCCGTTGGAAGAACAGTTTTCAGAACTGAAGAGGCTACACTGGGTAAATATTCCGTTATTATTATTATTATGATTATTATTATGACTGTGGATGAGGCTTGGGTTCATCATTTTCACCCTGAGACCAAGGAGCAGTCAAAACAATGGAAACATCCAATTGCGCCAACCCCAAAGAAGGCCAACTGAAGTTTGTCCATTATTCATGAAACATTTTGATACATGAACCTGTAAAATAATATTAAAATTGTACATTTATATTGCGCAATTTCTATGTGTATATATTCAACTGCGCAATACAATAATGTTATCATTATTACCCCGGCTATAGCCGTGCTGCCTACAGGCGCTCTGGCATTCGAGGAATTTCTTCCTGCCGGGTACCCATTTACCTCACCTGGGTTGAGTGCAGCACAATGTGGGTGAATTTCTTGCTGAAGGAAAACACGCCATGGCTGGGAATCGAACCCACGTCCCTCGAATAAAACGGCGAGAGTCATAACCACTAGACCACGACGCCCCCAGACTTGATGTAGCTATGACCAAGAAGTTTGGTGGGCTGCATGTAGACCAAGCGAATTAAACCTCTGCAACCATGAATTAGATTCTTCAAAAAAATTATGTTTGAAAATTCCTTTTGAAACTGTTACGGGCTATATGAAGTAATAAGATTATAAATTCACCTCCGGATTCAAATACATGAATTGCCGCCATTGAGTATGTACTGTATTTTATTTAATATTGTGTAGGTGGTGCTCGTGTGTTTTGTGTATAAAAAGGCCGTATTGTTGAATAATTTTCAATTATTTTAAAGAAATATCTGTTAAATGTTTCAAACTCCATATCGTTTCTACATCATACATGTACATGCAGCAGTTACCAGTTTTGTCATCTTTTGTGCAGAAACAAAACATGCAGTACTTCAACAGTCACTTATATATAGTGTACTGTGAGTGCTGGTCAGTGTAAATTATGGTTGAGCTGAGATTTGAATTTATATTGAAAGTCATTGTTTTCTTTGAGAGTAGATCAGTTTAAGGAGATATTTATTTTACCTCTTCTCTTTTACATGTATTTTCATTAATAATGGTCTTTCTTGATTGATTTATTTAAAAACAAACTATTTGATTTTTTAATGGTATATTAATACCAATATGATTTTTTTTATATTTGGGATATATACATACAGTTTGTACATATGCAAGTATGTACTTGTGTTGTTGTGAAAGATGGCAATTTAATGTTTTGGGGAATTGTTCATCTAGCATATTAATGTACATGTATAAGACGGAAATTTTCTGTTTGTGTTCCGTTCGTTTCAATCTTGATGTCTCTCATATACGACAGAAGCCAGCATGTGCCACTACTACATAAGCCGTACACATTAAAGGAAACAAAAACCCGAGAAGAGAAGCAATCTTATTGGAAAGAGTGAAATGCGAGGAGCAATCTAAAACTTTGTTTTATCAAAATCGGTTATAGAATAAGCGAGTTATAGAAGTTTGAAAACTCTTGTTGAACTTTCTATGGGGATCCTCAAATTGGCATATGTGCTTCAAAATGGCTGATTTTGTGGGCAACTCTCCATTTGTGTTGTACACAAATTTTCAGATTTTCCTCATCTTTCAAATTGCATCTTGCCTCCTTCTGAGCACAACATATGTCATGGGAAAATATAATTCACACCACATACATGTATGTCAAGGTCAGAAGGAGATACATGTAATGTTAATTATGTAAAATAAAGGGGAAAATCTGAAGTGCACGCCGCCATGTTGTCGGCGGAACTACTGGCTTAATACCCATTATAACTATGATTTTAAATGAAGGGAGAAGCTCAAAATTATGTATTTATAATTTAAGCCTCTGATTGGCTCTTGATACCTTTGTTATCTTGTACATTTTTTGTGCATTTTTGTCACGATAAGAACTACTTTGCTTCAGCCATAGAGATAATACATTTTTGTTGTTTAGGAGTCAGATCGAAGTTAAAATGAACAGAGCAAAGACAGAAAATTTGGTCTAGCATATCGTGCACTAGTGACTATCATGCACTAGTAACTATCATGTACTAGTGACTATCATGCACTAGTAACTATCATATACTAGTGTCTTCATGCACTAGATACTATCATGCACTAGTGACTATCATGCACTATTAACTATCATATACTAGTGACTCATGCATTAGTGACTATCATGCACTCATGACTGTCATGTACTAGTGACTATCATGCACTAGTAACTGCCATGTACTAGTGACTATCATGCACTAGTGATTATTATGCACTAGTAACTGTCATGTACTAGTGACTATCATGCACTAGTAACTGAGTGTCATGTACTAGTGACTATCATGTACTAGTGACTATCATGCTCTAGTAACTGTCATGTACTAGTGACTATCATGCACTAGTGACTATCATGCACTAGCGACTATCATGCACTAGTGACTGTAATGCACTAGTGACTATCATACACTAGTGACTATCATGTACTAGTGACTATCCTGTATTATACAACACATAGATAGATCCTTGGCATGAATACTCATCACATGACATTCAGTGTAATGAGCTATAGCACGCCAAAACATGACATCCGTGCAATAGTCGACAATTGCACGCTCCCGCAAGAGAGCCAGCCCGGCAATAGTCGATAATTGCACGCTCCATTAAGAGAGCCGGCTGTGCAATAGTCGACTATTGCACACTCCAGCAAGAGAGCCAGCCATGCAATAGTTGACTATTGCACGCTCAAGCAAGAGAGCAGGCACTTCAAACTCAATAAATGTGCGTCCCATGGCCTGCGCCTCCACAATAAGTGCATCCGCATAGGCCAACCTGAATCACTGCGCTTCATACACCACGCGCAGATAAAATAATATTTAGCAAAATAAAAGGCTAAAAAGTTGGACCCGAGAAGATCTATACTCCTAGCCCTATCCCTTCATAGGCCAAATACTTTCTATAATTTGATCATCTACTTTGGTTAATATTGATCTAGACGATGTCTTCAAATCATGTGTTGTATAAAACAAATATTCAATGTTTTGTTATTCCTGCGACTGTTCGAATATTACATTCGGCACAAGTTGAAGCAATCTATTCAACTCCGCTTCGCGTCATTGAATAGATTCTTTCACTTTGCACCCTCATGTAATATTCGGAACAATCGCACTCATAAACATTGAACATTTGTTTACTAGAGACTATCATCTAAAGGTATATATGGTACAGTTTCGGAATGTTTGACCAAGAGGTTTATGACTGTCATTCAGATGAGGATGAGAATTTGTATTGTAATCTTGACATTTGTTAGTTTCAGTACTTTCATACCTTGAATGGGTCTCATTGGAGTATTGTTTAAAGCAGGGTAGGTAATGGGTAAAATGATTTAATATTCTGACAAACAGGAATGTTGTGCATTTATTATAGGAATGTTGAAAGGGAGGGATGAGTTATTTTTTAATGAAATAGATGAAATTACTTCCGATAGAGTGAGGGGTACTATACTTATTGTCCACAATATCTGAACTTTCTGGACAAAATGGCCATCATTTACCTAAGAGGCCGTTCTCATTACGCTTTCTAAAACTAGTTTGTACAAGAAACCGATTCAGGAAACCAGTTTGGAAGATTGCTTTGCTAGCGTTCCCACTTGATCACACGAAAGTGGTTTTCAAAATCACTTCACGTAAAGTGATCTTGTTGCTATGGAAACGCTTTCATTGGGGTGACATGTTTCGCTCGAAATTCAAAACCACAGCGTAGGCATTCTACACCTGTCGTGCAGGGAGTAGCGCGCTCAAAATGTGCGAAGATCGCTTCCCGAAGAACGGTTTTGTCCTCTAAAACCAGTTTAATGAGGCAAAGCGATCTTGAAAACTACATCGCGAGGTGGTCTTCTGAACCGGTTTTGAAGGTCGCTTCCAAGAGGCTGTTCACACCGCAAGGGGGGACCGTGGGCGGACCGCAGTGAGATAGCGCAGTCTATCGTAGCACCCCCTTTTTTGAGAGGTCCTGTTGCCATAACGCGTGATGTCATGAGGTCAGAGCGGTCAAAGATTTTGCGCGCTATTACGAACCCGTACTAGTTAGTTGAGAGCTCGATATCGCTGTGCCTATTATGCTAGCCGGCCTACGTTTATTTCATGGCGTTGTATACATTGTGCATGTATTTCTAATTTGATTAATCTAGATTCTAGACTCTTGTATTTTAACTGTGTTTGTGGACGTGATCACAGCAGGATCGCAGCAGGATTATGGAAGTACCTGTAACTTTAGATATACAACAACTTCCGGCGTGCTATCGTAGCTCGGGTTCACACCGGCAGAGATAGCGCGATCTAGCGCGCGCTAGACCGCGCTATCTCTCGTGGACCACCCCCAAGAGGTGCTCCAGTGGCACGCCGTTTTGGCTCGCCGTGGCTCGCTGTTGGGCGGACCGAAACGACGTTGTACCTTCCACACCGCAGAGATAGCGCGCGCTTAGATCGCGCTATCTCTGCCGGTCTGAACAGGCTCCAAGATTGCTTCGACCGTTCTCACTACACGTCAAACTAGTTTCCACTAAACTAGTTTTAGGAAGGTAGTGAGAACGGTGTCCAAGTTTACCTGAAAAAAGGTAACAAATAATTGTAGACCACTTACGTAGCTAAGTGCTAGTCTGCAAGCACAGACTCAACTTTTGACACTTTAACCAATTATACCATGTCTGGAGTGAAGACTAGACTCCACACTCTGTCTGTGTAGAGGCAGCCACAGTACATAGTGAATCTAGTCTTACAACTACAGACTGAAATTCACTATGCAAATTGCAAAAACCAAAGGTCTGTGCCTGCAGACTAGACCAAGGTGACTATGGGTTGTGAAGAATTTGACGGTATATGTATCCTCATTGCAGAATCTATGTCGATGAATAGCTAACCAATCGGCTTACAAAGCTGTGACCATTTATGTACATGATCTTTATAGAAGGGTTGCTATTATGACAAAATACTTTTGCATCTTTTTTACTTTCTAAATGATTTTGATTCTAGTTATACAACATCACGGCAAAATGATGTATTCTATTTGTAATGATTTACATTCTGTCATAATATAGAGTATTTTTTTATGAAAGTTTTTTTATCCACAATTTCTGGGGGAGATATCCCACTCCAGCACTTGTGTCCTTAACAAGGCATTTATTTACATTTGCCACACTCCACCCAGGTGTAGTAATCTGGTATCCAGTTGGAAGAATTTTTTTGAATGCTGGAGGCAAGATCAGGGTAGCCAGGATACAGTCAGGGTAACAATATGCAACGCTTAAAATGATTCGTATCAAGGGCTGTATAAATGCTGCATATTGTTATTATTATTATTATTATTGTTATTAAGGTGTTTCTTGATTTAGAATGCCACATTCTGTTGTCAGACAAATTTCCTTTTTTTAATACCTGATGCAAGTTTCATGGAAAAACATGTTCCTCCCATGTCTACATTATGAGGGCCAAACTCATTTGAAATACTGCGATGATTTGACTCCCGAGCTTATCGCAATATTTCCTCCTCTTGATCCAGACTGGAGCGAAGCATCGCGATAAGAAGTGATCTGCAAACACTCTGCGGTCTTTTGAACAGCATGCTTTGCGAATTGGCAACGCGCGAAATTTAAACATTTTTCGGATCATTGGATTCACATTTGAAAACTCGCGAGTAATTGACTCACGATGATAGACAAATGGCAAGATTACTCGCGATGTTTCGTGCAGTCTGTATCGCGGAGGTTTGTGTGTTTTTCTGTTCTTATTCAGAAACACTTCATGAAACAACGCGATGTTTGATTTATCGCGATAAATTACTGCCAGTGTGAACGGCCATATAATCATGGAAATTGCAATATACAGGAGAGATTTCAATCGTGAAACAATGCAAATAGTGTTACTTTCCAATTCCATGATATCTATATGATTTTTTTTATCATGAATGAGATAATAAATTGTACGTTTAATTGATTTTTTAATTCATTACCTTTGTCAGTACCTTGGCAGTAATACCTAAGTCACATTTGCTCTACGGCGGCCGTACGGCGAGTAAAAAACGGCCGTTTTAACATTTTTTGTACCAGCTAAGTATAGGTGGTTTGATTAAAAATGAATAAAACAGCTGATTTCGACTCGCCGCCAGGCCCCCAGCCGTAGAGCAAATGTGACTTTGGCATAATTGATATAATATGTGATTGATAATACATAACACAAAGCTTCTTATATCTACTCAAGGGCCATTTCATAAAGGTGTAATGCACAACTTGACACAACTATGATTAACATTTTTTGTGTACTAAATTAGGGCCCTGTTGCATAAAGCGTTGTGATCAATCACAACTAACAAAAAATCTAACACAACTTGATTTTCAACTAATGAAATGCATCTATCATAATGTTCCCATCTGCTCTGGTTGGGTTATAATAATTGTGAAACGCTTTGAGCAGTTGTAGATTGATATCACACTATATAAAAGCCAATTATTATTATTATATGAGATCTGGGGGGGGGGGGGTGTTTCACAAAGTTTTAAGTATGACTAAAAGTCACACTTAAATTCCCAGTTGCATGTGGTCCAAGAGAGGTGGTAACAGAGAGATGGAACATTTTATTGTGTGCTACATATTAGTATTCTTCAACTTCATGGCCCATATTCTGAAGTTGGGTTTGATTTAAACTCTGGTTCAAAGTTTTAATTTAATTATGGATAGTCAATTGTGACCCAAATCTCTAACAGTAGAGGTTCATAGTATCAGCTCAGTTGACTCTCAAATCACTCTTAACTGTCTGGGAAGGATAAATAAGATAATTGTCTTCACCAATAAAGAATTAGAAAGGAGAATGTGCAGTAAACATAATAAACATACCATGTGAACAAATTTTGATATGTTTGGCTTCCCATAATATTAGCACAGAGTTTGACCACGGTCTGAGTTGAACCCTAGTTCAGAATACGGGCCTATGTGTTTGGTATGCGTGTGATTCACAATCATTGAAAAAATGTAATGAACTTTAGAATCATTATTTCAATATTCAGTTCAATAATCAACCCTTTTGAAATGTGTACTGGATAATGCGATCATTATTTCAATTAATGAATGTTGTTGGGCTGTATAATGACGCACACCTTTTAAAGTAATGACGATTATTTTGAAGTTTTAGAGCATGAATGATTTTGTCAAAGCTCACAATTCCGGTGATATTAGCTCTAACAAAGTCTAAGGGGGTGTTTGAACAAAAATATTTGCAATCAATTGCAAATTTCTATTGCTAATTTACAAGGGATATAAGAATGGCAAATTATCATTGCTCATTTGCAATTCTTATTGCTAGTTTGCAATTGATATAAGAATAGCAAATTTCTATTGCTAATTTGCAAATGATATAAATTCGTCGGCGGTCATCCGAATTGTCATATCACACTACAATAGTGCAAACACATTCAGAGAAAATATTTCCACACTTTGTTCCCCAGCCTTACAGCATTTTCATTGCGAGAAAAATACATGGTTGGAAAGACCAAGACAATTGCTTGACATTGGTATCTTTATTTTAACACAAATCCAAGGTTCAGAGAAAATATTGCAAGACAGCTACATAATAATAATATATAGCATTTATGAGGCGCCGATTTATCAAGTTGCCTATTTAAAGGTGCACTATATATGCACTATAAACATGCTTGCAATTTCAGTCTCAGTGGTTTAGATTTCCCCTTTACTAAAACGCTATAGGGGATACAACAACCCTGGCCACGATTTCAATGCGCATGATCAGTCAAAACATATCGCTTTTTCACGTGCAAAGTCAATGCAGTGCCGATACGACGGTTTGACTGACCATGCATTTGTATATTAAGTGCGCACAGCTATCGTTTACTTTACTACAGTACAATTTCCTATGGGACTTGCACATTTTATCAACAAATTGCATGGCATCGTCATGAAAATCCCCACATATCTCAAATTAAAATAAATTGTTGCCTAGATATCTAAGTATGTATAGAATAGACAATGGAATAGGACTTTTTACCAAAATTGACTGATACAACAGTTCGGATGAATGCTGTGGAATTGTAACTGTAGCTAAATTTGTTTTGACTTCTTGTTGTAAGAAGCAGACCTGCATTCATGTGCAGGTTTGCAATTAATTACTAGTTACAATTAATTTTTGGGACATAAAAAGCCTTACAATTGATTGCAATGCCCCCACAGACTTATGAAAATTGTGATATCCAATTGTAGAGTGTGGGGTTTTGTTTGTAGTAAGAAAGACATGGGTCCAGACTTATAATAACAAATGCAAGATTTCTGTGACAAGTTCACTATCAGCCAATCAGATTGAAGGATTTCAGTAGCTTATAACTGTTATTGTGAATTTGTTACTATAAGAAGTTTTATGAAATGGGACCCAGAAATACATGGATTTGCAGTTATGTTTGAACAGGATGACTCTGTACTCTCAATTATGCAAAGTTCACTCTGACAAAGAGTGAATTATAAAAAATAGCAGAAAAAATGATTTTTTTGAAAATTAGTGAAAACTTGAGGAATATCCATGAAACATTAAAAAAATTATTAGAAGTTTCATTTATTTTCTATTTTGTGACATCATATGCGAGCAGCTTTCATTGTATTGCGGATTTTAAAAAAATAAATGAAATGTAATTTCCCTGGGGTAACTTCCTCAAAAATTGAATTTTTTTTTTTTTAAACTTATTATTTCACACCCGCTCCTGAAAGAAAAATATATTTGGAGTCATCATGAACCATTAAAAAATTGAATTCATGCATTTTATGTTACATGACATAAGGGACAACTGCTCGTATATGACTTCACAAATCCAAACTTCAATTTCTTTCTTAATCTTTGATTGATTTGCCTCAAACCTTCACCGATATTTTTTTGTATTATTTGTTCTGGTATTTTTTATTTTTACAACAAACTTTTTGTCAGGATGAACTTCCCCTTCAAGGATGTGGTAGCTAAATGAATTTGTTTAATACATATGCAATTTGGAGATAACTTAAGATCATAAGTACAACCTGGGCCCCGTCTTACAATTAAAGAGTTACAATCGATCCAATCAATCGTAACTCTATGGAAATCCATCAGTGACATAATTTTTTCTATAGGAAATATGAAAATGTCCTTAGTTATCAAAGGAGAACATACCAAATTGTCAAGAAATCAATGAATTCGTGGATATACATTCATATCTAGAACAAAGTCCGAACAAACATGCATTTTATAAATGTTGACTTTACTGGCTTTCAATAGTTGCTATTAATCGGATCAGTCGCAACTCTTTGTAAGATGCAGCCCTGGGCTCCATAACAACGGTTTGTGATGAATTGCAAATATGAAAGAACCGCACTGATTGGTTCCCGGTCAATATTTCAAACAGAGTGTGCATGCAACGATGATCTTGATTGGTCATTGATAATTAGCGATTGTGCAAACCTTTGTGTTAAAGAGCCCTTGATTCCATATTTATTGTATACTAGTTTAAGCAATGTGTATATAAGAATGCATGTACATAATAGTTCTGAGAATCTAAGTCTATGTTGATGATTTTGTGGAAATATGTATTTTAACACTGTATAAAGAATAATTTATCAAAGAATGTGTGCACCAATTATCACCTCCCCTATCTTTTTATATTGGCAAATAATCAGTCCTGACTAACACCCACCAATTTAAGCACTGACGATGAACATCAATTATTATTTTATATATATATATTTGTCATAAGGTTTTGATTTGTAAACCTTTCACCAAGTCTGTACAAGCATGTTATTATTCTTTTTTGTAAATGGCATTCTATGGACTCGGGGAAGTTGTCACATTTTGTGAGTTTCATAATAGATATGCCACCAGTGTTCATAAGTACGAGAGGCTCTTTGGTCAACCATATTTGAAGAGTGGACTCATGAATAAAAACAGTCGACTCATGAATAAAATAGCGTATCTAACCATGGTAACAGGCGTCAATTTGGCGCACTGTGACAAAAGCGTGCATCAGAATTGGACATTTCTTATACACGCGCCAGATACACGCTAAATTAAGCGTTATTTATACAGGAAATCTGCATAAACCATGGACTCAACCGTGGGTTTTCAAAACCACCTTTGTGAATTCGGGCCATTGAGCTGAAAAATAAGGATTTAACATTAGAAATATGAGCGAGATCCCAGGAAAACTTTACTTTTCAAATGAGGTTTGTAATTACTGTGAAAGAAGTTGGAATAAACCATGGTTGCAAGCCACGGATTGAAAACCACCTTTGTGGATTCAGGCTATTCGGGTTTTGTAAAGCACCAGGCATCAAGATTAAGAGGAAATCAAGATTAAGATTTGAATGGAAAGATAAAAATCAGACTAGCATACTGCTGAACATTTCATCAAAATCCGATTTAAAGTAATAGTTATGATATTTTAATGTTTTGCTTAATTTCATGAAACAGTTACATGCACATCATTGATGGTATGCAAATGAGGGAACTGAAGACGTCACCCAGTCACAGCTTCTTTTGCTTTTTATCATATAAAATAGAAATATTGATTGTTTTCCTTATTATACTGTGAAACAAAGCGATTTCTTGTTGAATGTTTGGATTGATTTTTCATAACCTATTTTGATTTGATGAAGAGTCTCTTTCTTTTCAAATCTGCAAAATCTTGTATTCAAACAATAAAATATATTTGAAAAAAAAATTTGAAAAACAAATATTTGAAATATAAAATGAAATGTAGTAAGTGAGAGCATAGCACTGTGCTGTGCATGGAACTGTTTTGTGAAAAATAAGCAAAATTTTAAAGTTGTGATAACTGACCCAATTTTGATAGAATTTTCACTGTTACCCTTTGTTTTATTTGTCTCTTTTTATTCAAATCAATTTTTTGTTGGGGTGGGCTTTCTTAGTTCCAATATCCATTTCATCATTCAATGTGTGCTAATAGTACTTGGTTAACTAATGATAATGTATTCTGCAAATTTGTTTTATATTCACCAATCGACTTGCTTTGCGTATTTATAAAGTATATTTTTCTCGTCAACTCTTGAAGTGGAATAAAGTAGAATAATTATGTTAGTCATCCAAGCACGTATAAAATATATATATTGCCAAGCAATATTATTGTATGCTTTCCTGTCTTTTAATGGGTTTAATTTGCATCTTTTGTGTTACCTTGAGAAAATGCTCATTTTTCACAATCAAGAAATTTTTGTATGTTTTTAGTTAACTTCTACTTTAAGACTGCAAGCTCAATCAGACTTTATTTATAGATGACGCAGTTCCACAACGAAGCGTTACTAATGGGATTGTGTTGTAATGTGGATAGCATAACCTCCCTGATCCATCAGAGAGAATTTTCTCTTTTTTCTCTCTCTTTTCTCTCCTTTGTTTATGGTAGAAAAAAAATTAATATCAACTCATACCCCTTTCATAAACCCAATTATGCGGCTAATAGCAGCATAATTGGGTCGTAAAATCGGAGGAGGACCAGAGTTATCCGTATTATTTTGATGCTGCAATTATCCGCATAATAGCGGCATCGGGACCAGATTTTGACTTTATGAACGCATTTCAAAGTAATGCGGATAATTGCCATGGTGCGGTCACAAGGTCACCCTTTTCCAACACAACCGCATCGGAGGGGGTGTGTGCTGTTGCCATGACGATTATCCGCCTTTTTCAGGACGGGCGCTCGTAAAAATAGTGCGGATTATTTTCGGAGTTTGTGAACGCAATTTTTATTGAAAGGATGGGTTTATGAAAGGGGTATTAAATACAGGGGCCGCGGAACGGTTTCCAAAGCGGGGGGGGGGGGGGGGGGGGGCTGACAATGCAAGAAATTACAATCATATCATCATTTTAAAGTTTTTGTACACGGTTTTGGAAAAAAAGGGCTTCCGCTGCCCCTGAAATAAACATCTTTGTAACAAGCATATGCAATTACAAATACATAAATAACATTTCCATCTCACATTCAAAGGGGGTGGTGGTCTCTGCACGACTAAAATTCAGTACTTAGTTTATCATGCCAGAGTAAAAAAATACACCCAAATGTGACGTTCTAAAGTCATTAATACATGTAGCTTCGTGATGCTCTTGTGCTGCATCAGCTACTACCCCATCTACGACGAAGATCTGATGAAATCTACAACCTCGCAAGCAAAATGATACCAACAGGACTGGTAAAATTTCTTGATTGTGGAAAAGATAATTTTATCAATATAGATACCATGAAATCATTTGGAATTATTATTTTTCTCTATATTTTACCTTGCCTTCTTTACTCTCTGGTTTTTCATCTTCCTTTCTCTCTTTTACCTTGTTTCATTTTCTCCATCCCTTTCTTCTCATCCTTTTTCTCCTACTCGCTATCTTTCTCTGTTCGCTTCCTCTTCCCTTTCTAGTGTATGATCTCTATCCCTTTCTCTTATTTTATCTCTCGTTTCTTTTTCTCTCCTCCCCCACCCCTCAAGTCGGATACCGTGCTCGTCCCCAAAAGCACGGGCAAAAGGGTTAGTCCCAGGGTTAGTATTAAAAAAAAACCTGCAGTGTTTCAAAAAGACATTAAGCATGACTGTTTGGGACCTTTCTTGTGCTATTGTAACATTAGATTCTAAATGATTTTAGATCTGATTTATTAGATTAATAATATTCTTGTCGTTATTAACATGCATTTAAATGCAAGATTATCTGTTAAGTATATCAAACGTTCACTTATCAGAAAAATGTGTCACATTTCGTGCCTAAAATCGTGTGTAACTTTCGAACCGCTTTGTGAAACTGCCCCTGGTTCATAATAATGAAATGGAGAAATAATTGGTAATGATACATCAAACCGATATAATAAATGCCAAAAACAGATACAAATATGCACACACGCCAAAATAAAATAGAACATAACAAACAGCTGGAAATAACGCATACTAAAAATAACAATAACACACACTGGATAAATAGGACTCATTAATAATATAAGGTTAGTAAGGAGGATTAAAGGTCGCCGATAAAGGCCGAAATTATGCACCTTGTATAAATAAGTCATTAATAAGAATGGGTAAGCTTATTGAAAGGCGCCTAGAAAAGTAGAAATTGCGTGCCCTGTCTAAATAAGAGTAATAAATAAGGTAAAGTTTGTCGTACTGATAGAACGTCGCCGAGATTATGCCCCCTGTATAAGGGTGTGTTTATGCTTCCATTGCGAGGACAGAATCGGCGTTTTCAAACGCCGATCGTAAACGTGGTTCTGGGAGTGCTGTTAATGCTTAACTTTTCAGAGGCGAAATCACGATCTCCAGCTGGCTTCGCATCGTAATTTTCGTTGAGCAGGAAAGCGAGGTCAAATTGCATGGGCGCGCCCTTTTTCGAAAGTTTTTTTTCCGACTGTTATGGGGAATGTACGTCGACTGTTATATAAACATCGAACAATTTCCGATATTTTAGTCATTGCATGGAGCTTCTTGATATAGCCATATAATTTCAACCATGGTGAGGATAATAGTAATAAAAAATAAAGAAAATTAAGTATACAAAATGATAAAATATCTATTCGTTTATGCTACTGGGGCATCTGGCGATGTCTCCTCATTATAACTCATGTTCCTATTTTTTTTGGGTGTAAATCCCTCAACATTCATCGTGATGACAAATTAAAAGAGTAATACTAGTAGTAGTACTACACATGCAAAACAAGGGGAGATGAGAGGTAATTCCGTGGAGGTAACATGCGCCCATGTGGGGCAATGCGATTATTTGCCCGGAAGCATGTACCAAATGACATCATTTAAACACGTTTACAATCGTGGTTCTGTTTATACTTCACCAGAAAGCCTGTTTCTGGTCAAACAACGTTTACAAAGGCACCTTTTTGTGAGTTTACGATCGGCGTTTTGAAACAGCGTTTAAATGAAAGTAAGCATGGACGCAACCGTTTTTTGGACTAATCACGTTTGGAAACGCTGATTCTGGCCTGAAAAGTGGAAGCATAAACACGGCCTAAGAGACAATAAGGTACAGTTAATGATACTGAATAAGGTTAAAGATGGAAGGAGACTTGTTTCTCTATGATGAAACGGTGTAGTCGAAGATGGAAGGTGACTTGTTTCTCTCTGATGAAAGGGTGTTGTCAAAGAAGGAAGGTGACTTGTTTCTCTATGATGTAAGGGTGTTGTCAAAGATGGAAGGTGACTTGTTTCTCTGATGAAAAAGTGTTGTCGAAGAAGGAAGGTGACTTGTTTCTCTCTGATGAAAGGGTGTTGTCGAAGATGGAAGGTGACTTGTTTCTCTATGATGAAAGAATGTTGTCGAAGATGAAAGGTGACTTGTTTCTCTATGATGAAAGGGTGTTGTCGAAGATGGAAGGTGACTTGTTTCTCTCTGATGAAAGGGTGTTGTCGAAGATGAAAGGTGACTTGTTTCTCTAGGATGAAAGGGTGTTGTCGAAGATGGAAGGTGACTTGTTTCTCTATGATGTAAGGGTGTTGTCGAAGATGAAAGGTGACTTGTTTCTCTATGATGAAAGGGTGTTGTCGAAGATGGAAGGTGACTTGTTTCTCTCTGATGAAAGGGTGTTGTCGAACAAGGAAGGTGACTTGTTTCTCTATGATGTAAGGGTGTTGTCGAAGATGGAAGGTGACTTGTTTCTCTATGATGAAAGGGTGTTCTCGAAGATAAAAGGTGACTTGTTTCTCTATGATGAAAGGGTGTTGTCGAAGAAGGAAGGTGACTTGTTTCTCTATGATGAAAGGGTGTTGTCGAAGAAGGAATGTTACTTGTTTCTCTATGATGAAAGGGGGTTGTCGATAATGGAAAGTGACCAGTTTCTCTATGATGAAAGGGTGTTGTCGAAAAAGGAAGGTGACTTGCTTCTCTCTGATGAAAGGGTGCTGTCGAAAGAAGGAATGTGTCTTGTTTCTCTGATGAAAGGGTGTTGTCAAAGATGGAAGGGGACTTGTTTCTCTATGATGAAAGGGTGTTGTCGAAGAAGGAATGTGACTTCTTTCTCTCTGATGAAAGGGTGACTTGTTTCTCTATGATGAAAGGGTGTTGTTGAAGAAGGAAGGTGACTTGTTTCTCTCTGACGAAAGGGTGTTGTCAAAGATGGATGGTGACTTGTTTCTCTATGATGAAAGGGTGTTGTCGAAGAAGGAAGGTGACTTCTTTCTCTCTGATGAAAGGGTGACTTGTTTCTCTATGATGAAAGGGTGTTGTTGAAGAAGGAAGTGACTTGTTTCTCTCTGATGAAAGGGTGTTGTCTAAAAAGGAATGTGTCTTGTTTCTCTGATGAAAGGCTATTGTAGAAGATGGATGGTGACTTGTTTCTCTATGATGAAAGGGTGTTGTCAAAGATGGATGGTGACTTGTTTCTCTATGATGAAAGGGTGTTGTCGAAGAAGGATGGTGACTTGTTTCTCTCTGATGAAAGAATGTTGTCGAAGATGAAAGGTGACTTATTTCTCTATGATAAAAGGATGTTGTTGAAGATGGAGGCGACCTTTCCTTCATGATTAAAGGGTGTTATCAAATACGAAAGGTAACTTGTTTTTATGATTAAAGGGGGTGTCGAAGATGGAAGGTGACTTTCTTTCTCTATGATGGAAAGGTGTTGTCGAAGAATGAAGGTGTTTTGTTTCTCTATGATGAAAGGATGTTGTCGAAGATGGAAGGTGACTTGTTTCTCTGTGATGAAAGGGTGTTGTCGAAGATTGGAGATGACTTGTTTCTCTATGATGAAAGGATGTTGTCGAAGATGGAAGGTGACTTGTTTCTCTGTGATGAAAGGGTGTTGTCGAAGATGGACGATGACTTGTTTCTCTATGATGAAAGGATGTTGTCGAAGATGGAAGGTGACTTGTTTCTCTATGATGAAAGAGTGTTGTCGAAGATGGAATGTGATTTTTTTTCTCGGTGATGTAAGGGTGTTGTCAAAGATGGAAGGTGACTTGTTTCTTCATGGTGAAAGGCTATTGTCAAAGATGGAAGGAGACTTGATTCTCTAAGATGAAAGCGTGATGTCGAAGCTGGAAGGTATCTTGTTTCTCTGTGATGAAAGGGTGTTGTCGAAGATGGAATGTGACTAGTTTCTTTAGGATAGAAGGATGTTGTCGAAGAAAGAATGTGACTTGTTTTTGTATGATGAAAGGATGTTGTCGAAGAAGAAATGTAACTTGTTTTTCTCAGATGAAAGGATGTTGTCGAAGAAGGAAGATGACTTGTTTCTTAGAGATGAAATGGTGTTGTGGAAGATGGAAGGTGACTTTTTCTCTATGAAAAAAGGTGACTTGTTTCTCTATGATGAAAGTGTGTTGTCGAAGATGGAAGGTGATTTGTTTATCTCTGGTAAAAGGGTGTTGTGGAAGATGGAAGATGACCTTTTTTCTCGGTGATGAAAGGATGCTGTCGAAGTAGGAAGGTGAACTGTTTTTCTACGATAAAATGGTGTTGTCGAAGAAGAAATGTGACTTGGTTTTCTCTGATGAAAGGGTGTTGTCAAAGAATGAAGGTGACTGTTTCTCTCTGATGAAAGGGTGTTGTGGAAGAAGGAAGGTGATTTTTTTTTCTCTATGATGAAAGGATGTTGTCGAAATAGGAAGGTGACTTGTTTTTCTACGATAAAATGTTATTGGCGATGAAGAAATGTGACTTGGTTTTCTCTGATGAAAGGGTTTGTCAAAGAATGAAGGTGACTGTTTCTCTCTGATGAAAGGGTGTTGTCAAAGAATGAAGGTGACTGTTTCTCTCTGATGAAAGGGTGTTGTGGAAGAAGGAAGGTGATTTTTTTTTCTCTATTATGAAAGGATGTTGTCGAAGATGGAAGGTGAGTTGTTTCTCTGTGATGAAACGGTGTTGTCGAAGAAGGAAGATGACTTGTTTCTCTATGATGAAAGGATGTTGTCGAAGATGGAAGGTGACTTGTTTCTCTGTGATGAAAGGGTGTTGTCGAAGATGGAAGATGACTTGTTTCTCTATGATGAAAGGATGTTGTCGAAGATGGAAGGTGACTTGTTTCTCTATGATGAAAGGGTGTTGTCGAAGATGGAAGATGACTTGTTTCTCTATGATGAAAGGATGTTGTCGAAGATGGAAGGTGACTTGTTTCTCTATGATGAAAGGGTGTTGTCGAAGATGGAATGTGATTTTTTTTCTCGGTAATGTAAGGGTGTTGTCAAAGATGGAAGGTGACTTGTTTCTTCATGGTGAAAGGCTATTGTCAAAGATGGAAGGAGACTTGATTCACTAAGATGAAAGCGTGATGTCGAAGCTGGAAGGTGTCTTGTTTCTCTGTGATGAAAGGGTGTTGTCGAAGATGGAATGTGACTAGTTTCTTTAGGATAGAAGGATGTTGTCGAAGAAAGAATGTGACTTGTTTTTGTATGATGAAAGGATGTTGTCGAAGAAGAAATGTAACTTGTTTTTCTCTGATGAAAGGATGTTGTCGAAGAAGGAAGATGACTTGTTTCTTAGAGATGAAATGGTGTTGTGGAAGATGGAAGGTGACCTTTTCTCTATGAAAAAAGGTGACTTGTTTCTCTATGATGAAAGTGTGTTGTCGAAGATGGAAGGTGATTTGTTTATCTCTGGTAAAAGGGTGTTGTGGAAGATGGAAGATGACCTTTTTTCTCGGTGATGAAAGGATGCTGTCGAAGTAGGAAGGTGAACTGTTTTTCTACGATAAAATGGTGTTGTCGAAGAAGAAATGTGACTTGGTTTTCTCTGATGAAAGGGTGTTGTCAAAGAATGAAGGTGACTGTTTCTCTCTGATGAAAGGGTGTTGTGGAAGAAGGAAGGTGATTTTTTTTTCTCTATGATGAAAGGATGTTGTCGAAATAGGAAGGTGACTTGTTTTTCTACGATAAAATGTTATTGGCGATGAAGAAATGTGATATGGTTTTCTCTGATGAAAGGGTTTGTCAAAGAATGAAGGTGACTGTTTCTCTCTGATGAAAGGGTGTTGTCAAAGAATGAAGGTGACTGTTTCTCTCTGATGAAAGGGTGTTGTGGAAGAAGGAAGGTGATTTTTTTTTCTCTATTATGAAAGGATGTTGTCGAAGATGGAAGGTGAGTTGTTTCTCTGTGATGAAACGGTGTTGTCGAAGATGGAAGATGACTTGTTTCTCTATGATGAAAGGATGTTGTCGAAGATGGAAGGTGACTTGTTTCTCTGTGATGAAAGGGTGTTGTCGAAGATGGAAGATGACTTGTTTCTCTATGATGAAAGGATGTTGTCGAAGATGGAAGGTGACTTGTTTCTCTATGATGAAAGGGTGTTGTCGAAGATGGAAGATGACTTGTTTCTCTATGATGAAAGGATGTTGTCGAAGATGGAAGGTGACTTGTTTCTCTATGATGAAAGGGTGTTGTCGAAGATGGAATGTGATTTTTTTTCTCGGTGATGTAAGGGTGTTGTCAAAGATGGAAGGTGACTTGTTTCTTCATGGTGAAAGGCTATTGTCAAAGATGGAAGGAGACTTGATTCTCTAAGATGAAAGCGTGATGTCGAAGCTGGAAGGTGACTTGTTTCTCTCTGATGAAAGAATGTTGTCGAAGATGAAAGGTGACTTATTTCTCTATGATAAAAGGATGTTGTTGAAGATGGAGGCGACCTTTCCTTCATGATTAAAGGGTGTTATCAAATACGAAAGGTAACTTGTTTTTATGATTAAAGGGGGTGTCGAAGACGGAAGGTGACTTTCTTTCTCTATGATGGAAAGGTGTTGTCGAAGATTGAAGGTGTTTTGTTTCTCTATGATGAAAGGATGTTGTCGAAGATGGAAGGTGACTTGTTTCTCTGTGATGAAAGGGTGTTGTCGAAGATTGGAGATGACTTGTTTCTCTATGATGAAAGGATGTTGTCGAAGATGGAAGGTGACTTGTTTCTCTGTGATGAAAGGGTGTTGTCGAAGATGGAAGATGACTTGTTTCTCTATGATGAAAGGATGTTGTCGAAGATGGAAGATGACTTGTTTCTCTATGATGAAAGTGTGTTGTCGAAGATGGAAGGTGACTTGTTTCTCTATGATGAAAGGGTGTTGTCGAAGATGGAATGTGATTTTTTTTCTCGGTGATGTAAGGGTGTTGTCAAAGATGGAAGGTGACTTGTTTCTTCATGGTGAAAGGCTATTGTCAAAGATGGAAGGAGACTTGTTTCTCTAAGATGAAAGCGTGATGTCGAAGCTGGAAGGTGTCTTGTTTCTCTGTGATGAAAGGGTGTTGTCGAAGATGGAATGTGACTAGTTTCTTTAGGATAGAAGGATGTTGTCGAAGAAAGAATGTGACTTGTTTTTGTATGATGAAAGGATGTTGTCGAAGAAGAAATGTAACTTGTTTTTCTCTGATGAAAGGATGTTGTCGAAGAAGGAAGATGACTTGTTTCTTAGAGATGAAATGGTGTTGTGGAAGATGGAAGGTGACTTTTTCTCTATGAAAAAAGGTGACTTGTTTCTCTATGATGAAAGTGTGTTGTCGAAGATGGAAGGTGATTTGTTTATCTCTGGTAAAAGGGTGTTGTGGAAGATGGAAGATGACCTTTTTTCTCGGTGATGAAAGGATGCTGTCGAAGTAGGAAGGTGAACTGTTTTTCTACGATAAAATGGTGTTTTCGAAGAAGAAATGTGACTTGGTTGTCTCTGATGAAAGGGTGTTGTCAAAGAATGAAAGTGACTGTTTCTCTCTGATGAAAGGGTGTTGTGGAAGAAGGAAGGTGATTTTTTTTTCTCTATGATGAAAGGATGTTGTCGAAATAGGAAGGTGACTTGTTTTTCTACGATAAAATGTTATTGGCGATGAAGAAATGTGACTTGGTTTTCTCTGATGAAAGGGTTTGTCAAAGAATGAAGGTGACTGTTTCTCTCTGATGAAAGGGTGTTGTCAAAGAATGAAGGTGACTGTTTCTCTCTGATGAAAAGGTGTTGTGGAAGAAGGAAGGTGATTTTTTTCTCTATTATGAAAGGATGTTGTCGAAGATGGAAGGTGACTTGTTTCTCTGTGATGAAAGGGTGTTGTCGAAGATGGAAGATGACTTGTTTCTCTATGATGAAAGGATGTTGTCGAAGATGGAAGGTGACTTGTTTCTCTATGATGAAAGGGTGTTGTCGAAGATGGAAGATGACTTGTTTCTCTATGATGAAAGGATGTTGTCGAAGATGGAAGGTGACTTGTTTCTCTATGATGAAAGGGTGTTGTCGAAGATGGAATGTGATTTTTTTTCTCGGTGATGTAAGGGTGTTGTCAAAGATGGAAGGTGACTTGTTTCTTCATGGTGAAAGGCTATTGTCAAAGATGGAAGGAGACTTGATTCTCTACGATGAAAGCGTGATGTCGAAGCTGGAAGGTGACTTGTTTCTCTCTGATGAAAGAATGTTGTCGAAGATGAAAGGTGACTTATTTCTCTATGATAAAAGGATGTTGTTGAAGATGGAGGCGACCTTTCCTTCATGATTAAAGGGTGTTATCAAATACGAAAGGTAACTTGTTTTTATGATTAAAGGGGGTGTCGAAGATGGAAGGTGACTTTCTTTCTCTATGATGGAAAGGTGTTGTCGAAGATTGAAGGTGTTTTGTTTCTCTATGATGAAAGGATGTTGTCGAAGATGGAAGGTGACTTGTTTCTCTGTGATGAAAGGGTGTTGTCGAAGATTGGAGATGACTTGTTTCTCTATGATGAAAGGATGTTGTCGAAGATGGAAGGTGACTTGTTTCTCTGTGATGAAAGGGTGTTGTCGAAGATGGAAGATGACTTGTTTCTCTATGATGAAAGGATGTTGTCGAAGATGGAAGATGACTTGTTTTTCTATGATGAAAGTGTGTTGTCGAAGATGGAAGGTGACTTGTTTCTCTATGATGAAAGGGTGTTGTCGAAGATGGAATGTGATTTTTTTTCTCGGTGATGTAAGGGTGTTGTCAAAGATGGAAGGTGACTTGTTTCTTCATGGTGAAAGGCTATTGTCAAAGATGGAAGGAGACTTGATTCTCTAAGATGAAAGCGTGATGTCGAAGCTGGAAGGTGTCTTGTTTCTCTGTGATGAAAGGGTGTTGTCGAAGATGGAATGTGACTAGTTTCTTTAGGATAGAAGGATGTTGTCGAAGAAAGAATGTGACTTGTTTTTGTATGATGAAAGGATGTTGTCGAAGAAGAAATGTAACTTGTTTTTCTCTGATGAAAGGAAGTTGTCGAAGAAGGAAGATGACTTGTTTCTTAGAGATGAAATGGTGTTGTGGAAGATGGAAGGTGACTTTTTCTCTATGAAAAAAGGTGACTTGTTTCTCTATGATGAAAGTGTGTTGTCGAAGATGGAAGGTGATTTGTTTATCTCTGGTAAAAGGGTGTTGTGGAAGATGGAAGATGACCTTTTTTCTCGGTGATGAAAGGATGCTGTCGAAGTAGGAAGGTGAACTGTTTTTCTACGATAAAATGGTGTTGTCGAAGAAGAAATGTGACTTGGTTGTCTCTGATGAAAGGGTGTTGTCAAAGAATGAAGGTGACTGTTTCTCTCTGATGAAAGGGTGTTGTGGAAGAAGGAAGGTGATTTTTTTTTCTCTATTATGAAAGGATGTTGTCGAAATAGGAAGGTGACTTGTTTTTCTACGATAAAATGTTATTGGCGATGAAGAAATGTGACTTGGTTTTCTCTGATGAAAGGGTTTGTCAAAGAATGAAGGTGACTGTTTCTCTCTGATGAAAGGGTGTTGTCAAAGAATGAAGGTGACTGTTTCTCTCTGATGAAAGGGTGTTGTGGAAGAAGGAAGGTGATTTTTTTCTCTATTATGAAAGGATGTTGTCGAAGATGGAAGGTGACTTGTTTCTCTGTGATGAAAGGGTGTTGTCGAAGATGGAAGATGACTTGTTTCTCTATGATGAAAGGATGTTGTCGAAGATGGAAGGTGACTTGTTTCTCTATGATGAAAGGGTGTTGTCGAAGATGGAAGATGACTTATTTCTCTATGATGAAAGGATGTTGTCGAAGATGGAAGGTGACTTGTTTCTCTATGATGAAAGGGTGTTGTCGAAGATGGAATGTGATTTTTTTTCTCGGTGATGTAAGGGTGTTGTCAAAGATGGAAGGTGACTTGTTTCTTCATGGTGAAAGGCTATTGTCAAAGATGGATGGAGACTTGATTCTCTAAGATGAAAGCGTGATGTCGAAGCTGGAAGGTGACTTGTTTCTCTCTGATGAAAGAATGTTGTCGAAGATGAAAGGTGACTTATTTCTTTATGATAAAAGGATGTTGTTGAAGATGGAGGCGACCTTTCCTTCATGATTAAAGGGTGTTATCAAATACGAAAGGTAACTTGTTTTTATGATTAAAGGGGGTGTCGAAGATGGAAGGTGACTTTCTTTCTCTATGATGGAAAGGTGTTGTCGAAGATTGAAGGTGTTTTGTTTCTCTATGATGAAAGGATGTTGTCGAAGATGGAAGGTGACTTGTTTCTCTGTGATGAAAGGGTGTTGTCGAAGATTGGAGATGACTTGTTTCTCTATGATGAAAGGATGTTGTCGAAGATGGAAGGTGACTTGTTTCTCTGTGATGAAAGGGTGTTGTCGAAGATGGAAGATGACTTGTTTCTCTATGATGAAAGGATGTTGTCGAAGATGGAAGATGACTTGTTTCTCTATGATGAAAGTGTGTTGTCGAAGATGGAAGGTGACTTGTTTCTCTATGATGAAAGGGTGTTGTCGAAGATGGAATGTGATTTTTTTTCTCGGTGATGTAAGGGTGTTGTCAAAGATGGAAGGTGACTTGTTTCTTCATGGCGAAAGGCTATTGTCAAAGATGGAAGGAGACTTGATTCTCTAAGATGAAAGCGTGATGTCGAAGCTGGAAGGTATCTTGTTTCTCTGTGATGAAAGGGTGTTGTCGAAGATGGAATGTGACTAGTTTCTTTAGGATAGAAGGATGTTGTCGAAGAAAGAATGTGACTTGTTTTTGTATGATGAAAGGATGTTGTCGAAGAAGAAATGTAACTTGTTTTTCTCTGATGAAAGGATGTTGTCGAAGAAGGAAGATGACTTGTTTCTTAGAGATGAAATGGTGTTGTGGAAGATGGAAGGTGACTTTTTCTCTATGAAAAAAGGTGACTTGTTTCTCTATGATGAAAGTGTGTTGTCGAAGATGGAAGGTGATTTGTTTATCTCTGGTAAAAGGGTGTTGTGGAAGATGGAAGATGACCTTTTTTCTCGGTGATGAAAGGATGCTGTCGAAGTAGGAAGGTGAACTGTTTTTCTACGATAAAATGGTGTTGTCGAAGAAGAAATGTGACTTGGTTTTCTCTGATGAAAGGGTGTTGTCAAAGAATGAAGGTGACTGTTTCTCTCTGATGAAAGGGTGTTGTGGAAGAAGGAAGGTGATTTTTTTCTCTCCATGATGAAAGGATGTTGTCGAAATAGGAAGGTGACTTGTTTTTCTACGATAAAATGTTATTGGCGATGAAGAAATGTGACTTGGTTTTCTCTGATGAAAGGGTTTGTCAAAGAATGAAGGTGACTGTTTCTCTCTGATGAAAGGGTGTTGTCAAAGAATGAAGGTGACTGTTTCTCTCTGATGAAAGGGTGTTGTGGAAGAAGGAAGGTGATTTTTTTTCTCTATTATGAAAGGATGTTGTCGAAGATGGAAGGTGAGTTGTTTCTCTGTGATGAAACGGTGTTGTCGAAGAAGGAAGATGACTTGTTTCTCTATGATGAAAGGATGTTGTCGAAGATGGAAGGTGACTTGTTTCTCTGTGATGAAAGGGTGTTGTCGAAGATGGAAGATGACTTGTTTCTCTATGATGAAAGGATGTTGTCGAAGATGGAAGGTGACTTGTTTCTCTATGATGAAAGGGTGTTGTCGAAGATGGAAGATGACTTGTTTCTCTATGATGAAAGGATGTTGTCGAAGATGGAAGGTGACTTGTTTCTCTATGATGAAAGGGTGTTGTCGAAGATGGAATGTGATTTTTTTTCTCGGTAATGTAAGGGTGTTGTCAAAGATGGAAGGTGACTTGTTTCTTCATGGTGAAAGGCTATTGTCAAAGATGGAAGGAGACTTGATTCACTAAGATGAAAGCGTGATGTCGAAGCTGGAAGGTGTCTTGTTTCTCTGTGATGAAAGGGTGTTGTCGAAGATGGAATGTGACTAGTTTCTTTAGGATAGAAGGATGTTGTCGAAGAAAGAATGTGACTTGTTTTTGTATGATGAAAGGATGTTGTCGAAGAAGAAATGTAACTTGTTTTTCTCTGATGAAAGGATGTTGTCGAAGAAGGAAGATGACTTGTTTCTTAGAGATGAAATGGTGTTGTGGAAGATGGAAGGTGACCTTTTCTCTATGAAAAAAGGTGACTTGTTTCTCTATGATGAAAGTGTGTTGTCGAAGATGGAAGGTGATTTGTTTATCTCTGGTAAAAGGGTGTTGTGGAAGATGGAAGATGACCTTTTTTCTCGGTGATGAAAGGATGCTGTCGAAGTAGGAAGGTGAACTGTTTTTCTACGATAAAATGGTGTTGTCGAAGAAGAAATGTGACTTGGTTTTCTCTGATGAAAGGGTGTTGTCAAAGAATGAAGGTGACTGTTTCTCTCTGATGAAAGGGTGTTGTGGAAGAAGGAAGGTGATTTTTTTTTCTCTATGATGAAAGGATGTTGTCGAAATAGGAAGATGACTTGTTTTTCTACGATAAAATGTTATTGGCGATGAAGAAATGTGATATGGTTTTCTCTGATGAAAGGGTTTGTCAAAGAATGAAGGTGACTGTTTCTCTCTGATGAAAGGGTGTTGTCAAAGAATGAAGGTGACTGTTTCTCTCTGATGAAAGGGTGTTGTGGAAGAAGGAAGGTGATTTTTTTTTTCTCTATTATGAAAGGATGTTGTCGAAGATGGAAGGTGAGTTGTTTCTCTGTGATGAAACGGTGTTGTCGAAGATGGAAGATGACTTGTTTCTCTATGATGAAAGGATGTTGTCGAAGATGGAAGGTGACTTGTTTCTCTGTGATGAAAGGGTGTTGTCGAAGATGGAAGATGACTTGTTTCTCTATGATGAAAGGATGTTGTCGAAGATGGAAGGTGACTTGTTTCTCTATGATGAAAGGGTGTTGTCGAAGATGGAAGATGACTTGTTTCTCTATGATGAAAGGATGTTGTCGAAGATGGAAGGTGACTTGTTTCTCTATGATGAAAGGGTGTTGTCGAAGATGGAATGTGATTTTTTTTCTCGGTGATGTAAGGGTGTTGTCAAAGATGGAAGGTGACTTGTTTCTTCATGGTGAAAGGCTATTGTCAAAGATGGAAGGAGACTTGATTCTCTAAGATGAAAGCGTGATGTCGAAGCTGGAAGGTGACTTGTTTCTCTCTGATGAAAGAATGTTGTCGAAGATGAAAGGTGACTTATTTCTCTATGATAAAAGGATGTTGTTGAAGATGGAGGCGACCTTTCCTTCATGATTAAAGGGTGTTATCAAATACGAAAGGTAACTTGTTTTTATGATTAAAGGGGGTGTCGAAGATGGAAGGTGACTTTCTTTCTCTATGATGGAAAGGTGTTGTCGAAGATTGAAGGTGTTTTGTTTCTCTATGATGAAAGGATGTTGTCGAAGATGGAAGGTGACTTGTTTCTCTGTGATGAAAGGGTGTTGTCGAAGATTGGAGATGACTTGTTTCTCTATGATGAAAGGATGTTGTCGAAGATGGAAGGTGACTTGTTTCTCTGTGATGAAAGGGTGTTGTCGAAGATGGAAGATGACTTGTTTCTCTATGATGAAAGGATGTTGTCGAAGATGGAAGATGACTTGTTTCTCTATGATGAAAGTGTGTTGTCGAAGATGGAAGGTGACTTGTTTCTCTATGATGAAAGGGTGTTGTCGAAGATGGAATGTGATTTTTTTTCTCGGTGATGTAAGGGTGTTGTCAAAGATGGAAGGTGACTTGTTTCTTCATGGTGAAAGGCTATTGTCAAAGATGGAAGGAGACTTGATTCTCTAAGATGAAAGCGTGATGTCGAAGCTGGAAGGTGTCTTGTTTCTCTGTGATGAAAGGGTGTTGTCGAAGATGGAATGTGACTAGTTTCTTTAGGATAGAAGGATGTTGTCGAAGAAAGAATGTGACTTGTTTTTGTATGATGAAAGGATGTTGTCGAAGAAGAAATGTAACTTGTTTTTCTCTGATGAAAGGATGTTGTCGAAGAAGGAAGATGACTTGTTTCTTAGAGATGAAATGGTGTTGTGGAAGATGGAAGGTGACCTTTTCTCTATGAAAAAAGGTGACTTGTTTCTCTATGATGAAAGTGTGTTGTCGAAGATGGAAGGTGATTTGTTTATCTCTGGTAAAAGGGTGTTGTGGAAGATGGAAGATGACCTTTTTTCTCGGTGATGAAAGGATGCTGTCGAAGTAGGAAGGTGAACTGTTTTTCTACGATAAAATGGTGTTGTCGAAGAAGAAATGTGACTTGGTTTTCTCTGATGAAAGGGTGTTGTCAAAGAATGAAGGTGACTGTTTCTCTCTGATGAAAGGGTGTTGTGGAAGAAGGAAGGTGATTTTTTTTTCTCTATGATGAAAGGATGTTGTCGAAATAGGAAGATGACTTGTTTTTCTACGATAAAATGTTATTGGCGATGAAGAAATGTGATATGGTTTTCTCTGATGAAAGGGTTTGTCAAAGAATGAAGGTGACTGTTTCTCTCTGATGAAAGGGTGTTGTCAAAGAATGAAGGTGACTGTTTCTCTCTGATGAAAGGGTGTTGTGGAAGAAGGAAGGTGATTTTTTTTTTCTCTATTATGAAAGGATGTTGTCGAAGATGGAAGGTGAGTTGTTTCTCTGTGATGAAACGGTGTTGTCGAAGATGGAAGATGACTTGTTTCTCTATGATGAAAGGATGTTGTCGAAGATGGAAGGTGACTTGTTTCTCTGTGATGAAAGGGTGTTGTCGAAGATGGAAGATGACTTGTTTCTCTATGATGAAAGGATGTTGTCGAAGATGGAAGGTGACTTGTTTCTCTATGATGAAAGGGTGTTGTCGAAGATGGAAGATGACTTGTTTCTCTATGATGAAAGGATGTTGTCGAAGATGGAAGGTGACTTGTTTCTCTATGATGAAAGGGTGTTGTCGAAGATGGAATGTGATTTTTTTTCTCGGTGATGTAAGGGTGTTGTCAAAGATGGAAGGTGACTTGTTTCTTCATGGTGAAAGGCTATTGTCAAAGATGGAAGGAGACTTGATTCTCTAAGATGAAAGCGTGATGTCGAAGCTGGAAGGTGACTTGTTTCTCTCTGATGAAAGAATGTTGTCGAAGATGAAAGGTGACTTATTTCTCTATGATAAAAGGATGTTGTTGAAGATGGAGGCGACCTTTCCTTCATGATTAAAGGGTGTTATCAAATACGAAAGGTAACTTGTTTTTATGATTAAAGGGGGTGTCGAAGATGGAAGGTGACTTTCTTTCTCTATGATGGAAAGGTGTTGTCGAAGATTGAAGGTGTTTTGTTTCTCTATGATGAAAGGATGTTGTCGAAGATGGAAGGTGACTTGTTTCTCTGTGATGAAAGGGTGTTGTCGAAGATTGGAGATGACTTGTTTCTCTATGATGAAAGGATGTTGTCGAAGATGGAAGGTGACTTGTTTCTCTGTGATGAAAGGGTGTTGTCGAAGATGGAAGATGACTTGTTTCTCTATGATGAAAGGATGTTGTCGAAGATGGAAGATGACTTGTTTCTCTATGATGAAAGTGTGTTGTCGAAGATGGAAGGTGACTTGTTTCTCTATGATGAAAGGGTGTTGTCGAAGATGGAATGTGATTTTTTTTCTCGGTGATGTAAGGGTGTTGTCAAAGATGGAAGGTGACTTGTTTCTTCATGGTGAAAGGCTATTGTCAAAGATGGAAGGAGACTTGATTCTCTAAGATGAAAGCGTGATGTCGAAGCTGGAAGGTGTCTTGTTTCTCTGTGATGAAAGGGTGTTGTCGAAGATGGAATGTGACTAGTTTCTTTAGGATAGAAGGATGTTGTCGAAGAAAGAATGTGACTTGTTTTTGTATGATGAAAGGATGTTGTCGAAGAAGAAATGTAACTTGTTTTTCTCTGATGAAAGGATGTTGTCGAAGAAGGAAGATGACTTGTTTCTTAGAGATGAAATGGTGTTGTGGAAGATGGAAGGTGACTTTTTCTCTATGAAAAAAGGTGACTTGTTTCTCTATGATGAAAGTGTGTTGTCGAAGATGGAAGGTGATTTGTTTATCTCTGGTAAAAGGGTGTTGTGGAAGATGGAAGATGACCTTTTTTCTCGGTGATGAAAGGATGCTGTCGAAGTAGGAAGGTGAACTGTTTTTCTACGATAAAATGGTGTTTTCGAAGAAGAAATGTGACTTGGTTGTCTTTGATGAAAGGGTGTTGTCAAAGAATGAAGGTGACTGTTTCTCTCTGATGAAAGGGTGTTGTGGAAGAAGGAAGGTGATTTTTTTTTCTCTATGATGAAAGGATGTTGTCGAAATAGGAAGGTGACTTGTTTTTCTACGATAAAATGTTATTGGCGATGAAGAAATGTGACTTGGTTTTCTCTGATGAAAGGGTTTGTCAAAGAATGAAGGTGACTGTTTCTCTCTGATGAAAGGGTGTTGTCAAAGAATGAAGGTGACTGTTTCTCTCTGATGAAAAGGTGTTGTGGAAGAAGGAAGGTGATTTTTTTCTCTATTATGAAAGGATGTTGTCGAAGATGGAAGGTGACTTGTTTCTCTGTGATGAAAGGGTGTTGTCGAAGATGGAAGATGACTTGTTTCTCTATGATGAAAGGATGTTGTCGAAGATGGAAGATGACTTGTTTCTCTATGATGAAAGGGTGTTGTCGAAGATGGAAGATGACTTGTTTCTCTATGATGAAAGGATGTTGTCGAAGATGGAAGGTGACTTGTTTCTCTATGATGAAAGGGTGTTGTCGAAGATGGAATGTGATTTTTTTTCTCGGTGATGTAAGGGTGTTGTCAAAGATGGAAGGTGACTTGTTTCTTCATGGTGAAAGGCTATTGTCAAAGATGGAAGGAGACTTGATTCTCTAAGATGAAAGCGTGATGTCGAAGCTGGAAGGTGACTTGTTTCTCTCTGATGAAAGAATGTTGTCGAAGATGAAAGGTGACTTATTTCTCTATGATAAAAGGATGTTGTTGAAGATGGAGGCGACCTTTCCTTCATGATTAAAGGGTGTTATCAAATACGAAAGGTAACTTGTTTTTATGATTAAAGGGGGTGTCGAAGATGGAAGGTGACTTTCTTTCTCTATGATGGAAAGGTGTTGTCGAAGATTGAAGGTGTTTTGTTTCTCTATGATGAAAGGATGTTGTCGAAGATGGAAGGTGACTTGTTTCTCTGTGATGAAAGGGTGTTGTCGAAGATTGGAGATGACTTGTTTCTCTATGATGAAAGGATGTTGTCGAAGATGGAAGGTGACTTGTTTCTCTGTGATGAAAGGGTGTTGTCGAAGATGGAAGATGACTTGTTTCTCTATGATGAAAGGATGTTGTCGAAGATGGAAGATGACTTGTTTCTCTATGATGAAAGTGTGTTGTCGAAGATGGAAGGTGACTTGTTTCTCTATGATGAAAGGGTGTTGTCGAAGATGGAATGTGATTTTTTTTCTCGGTGATGTAAGGGTGTTGTCAAAGATGGAAGGTGACTTGTTTCTTCATGGTGAAAGGCTATTGTCAAAGATGGAAGGAGACTTGATTCTCTAAGATGAAAGCGTGATGTCGAAGCTGGAAGGTGTCTTGTTTCTCTGTGATGAAAGGGTGTTGTCGAAGATGGAATGTGACTAGTTTCTTTAGGATAGAAGGATGTTGTCGAAGAAAGAAGGTGTCTTGTTTTTCTCTGATGAAAGGAAGTTGTCGAAGAAGGAAGATGACTTGTTTCTTAGAGATGAAATGGTGTTGTGGAAGATGGAAGGTGACTTTTTCTCTATGAAAAAAGGTGACTTGTTTCTCTATGATGAAAGTGTGTTGTCGAAGATGGAAGGTGATTTGTTTATCTCTGGTAAAAGGGTGTTGTGGAAGATCGAAGATGACCTTTTTTCTCGGTGATGAAAGGATGCTGTCGAAGTAGGAAGGTGAACTGTTTTTCTACGATAAAATGGTGTTGTCGAAGAAGAAATGTGACTTGGTTGTCTCTGATGAAAGGGTGTTGTCAAAGAATGAAGGTGACTGTTTCTCTCTGATGAAAGGGTGTTGTGGAAGAAGGAAGGTGATTTTTTTTTTCTCTATGATGAAAGGATGTTGTCGAAATAGGAAGGTGACTTGTTTTTCTACGATAAAATGTTATTGGCGATGAAGAAATGTGACTTGGTTTTCTCTGATGAAAGGGTTTGTCAAAGAATGAAGGTGACTGTTTCTCTCTGATGAAAGGGTGTTGTCAAAGAATGAAGGTGACTGTTTCTCTCTGATGAAAGGGTGTTGTGGAAGAAGGAAGGTGATTTTTTTCTCTATTATGAAAGGATGTTGTCGAAGATGGAGATGACTTGTTTCTCTGTGATGAAAAGGTGTTGTCGAAGATGGAAGATGACTTGTTTCTCTATGATGAAAGGATGTTGTCGAAGATGGAAGGTGACTTGTTTCTCTGTGATGAAAGGGTGTTGTCGAAGATGGAAGATGACTTGTTTCTCTATGATGAAAGGATGTTGTCGAAGATGGAAGGTGACTTGTTTCTCTATGATGAAAGGGTGTTGTCGAAGATGGAAGATGACTTGTTTCTCTATGATGAAAGGATGTTGTCGAAGATGGAAGATGACTTGTTTCTCTATGATGAAAGGATGTTGTCGAAGATGGAAGGTGACTTGTTTCTCTATGATGAAAGGGTGTTGTCGAAGATGGAATGTGATTTTTTTTCTCGGTGATGTAAGGGTGTTGTCAAAGATGGAAGGTGACTTGTTTCTTCATGGTGAAAGGCTATTGTCAAAGATGGAAGGAGACTTGATTCTCTAAGATGAAAGCGTGATGTCGAAGCTGGAAGGTGACTTGTTTCTCTCTGATGAAAGAATGTTGTCGAAGATGAAAGGTGACTTATTTCTCTATGATAAAAGGATGTTGTTGAAGATGGAGGCGACCTTTCCTTCATGATTAAAGGGTGTTATCAAATACGAAAGGTAACTTGTTTTTATGATTAAAGTGGGTGTCGAAGATGGAAGGTGACTTTCTTTCTCTATGATGGAAAGGTGTTGTCGAAGATTGAAGGTGTTTTGTTTCTCTATGATGAAAGGATGTTGTCGAAGATGGAAGGTGACTTGTTTCTCTGTGATGAAAGGGTGTTGTCGAAGATTGGAGATGACTTGTTTCTCTATGATGAAAGGATGTTGTCGAAGATGGAAGGTGACTTGTTTCTCTGTGATGAAAGGGTGTTGTCGAAGATGGAAGATGACTTGTTTCTCTATGATGAAAGGATGTTGTCGAAGATGGAAGATGACTTGTTTCTCTATGATGAAAGTGTGTTGTCGAAGATGGAAGGTGACTTGTTTCTCTATGATGAAAGGGTGTTGTCGAAGATGGAATGTGATTTTTTTTCTCGGTGATGTAAGGGTGTTGTCAAAGATGGAAGGTGACTTGTTTCTTCATGGTGAAAGGCTATTGTCAAAGATGGAAGGAGACTTGATTCTCTAAGATGAAAGCGTGATGTCGAAGCTGGAAGGTATCTTGTTTCTCTGTGATGAAAGGGTGTTGTCGAAGATGGAATGTGACTAGTTTCTTTAGGATAGAAGGATGTTGTCGAAGAAAGAATGTGACTTGTTTTTGTATGATGAAAGGATGTTGTCGAAGAAGAAATGTAACTTGTTTTTCTCTGATGAAAGGAAGTTGTCGAAGAAGGAAGATGACTTGTTTCTTAGAGATGAAATGGTGTTGTGGAAGATGGAAGGTGACTTTTTCTCTATGAAAAAAGGTGACTTGTTTCTCTATGATGAAAGTGTGTTGTCGAAGATGGAAGGTGATTTGTTTATCTCTGGTAAAAGGGTGTTGTGGAAGATCGAAGATGACCTTTTTTCTCGGTGATGAAAGGATGCTGTCGAAGTAGGAAGGTGAACTGTTTTTCTACGATAAAATGGTGTTGTCGAAGAAGAAATGTGACTTGGTTGTCTCTGATGAAAGGGTGTTGTCAAAGAATGAAGGTGACTGTTTCTCTCTGATGAAAGGGTGTTGTGGAAGAAGGAAGGTGATTTTTTTTTTCTCTATGATGAAAGGATGTTGTCGAAATAGGAAGGTGACTTGTTTTTCTACGATAAAATGTTATTGGCGATGAAGAAATGTGACTTGGTTTTCTCTGATGAAAGGGTTTGTCAAAGAATGAAGGTGACTGTTTCTCTCTGATGAAAGGGTGTTGTCAAAGAATGAAGGTGACTGTTTCTCTCTGATGAAAGGGTGTTGTGGAAGAAGGAAGGTGATTTTTTTCTCTATTATGAAAGGATGTTGTCGAAGATGGAGATGACTTGTTTCTCTGTGATGAAAAGGTGTTGTCGAAGATGGAAGATGACTTGTTTCTCTATGATGAAAGGATGTTGTCGAAGATGGAAGGTGACTTGTTTCTCTGTGATGAAAGGGTGTTGTCGAAGATGGAAGATGACTTGTTTCTCTATGATGAAAGGATGTTGTCGAAGATGGAAGGTGACTTGTTTCTCTATGATGAAAGGGTGTTGTCGAAGATGGAAGATGACTTGTTTCTCTATGATGAAAGGATGTTGTCGAAGATGGAAGATGACTTGTTTCTCTATGATGAAAGGATGTTGTCGAAGATGGAAGGTGACTTGTTTCTCTATGATGAAAGGGTGTTGTCGAAGATGGAATGTGATTTTTTTTCTCGGTGATGTAAGGGTGTTGTCAAAGATGGAAGGTGACTTGTTTCTTCATGGTGAAAGGCTATTGTCAAAGATGGAAGGAGACTTGATTCTCTAAGATGAAAGCGTGATGTCGAAGCTGGAAGGTGACTTGTTTCTCTCTGATGAAAGAATGTTGTCGAAGATGAAAGGTGACTTATTTCTCTATGATAAAAGGATGTTGTTGAAGATGGAGGCGACCTTTCCTTCATGATTAAAGGGTGTTATCAAATACGAAAGGTAACTTGTTTTTATGATTAAAGTGGGTGTCGAAGATGGAAGGTGACTTTCTTTCTCTATGATGGAAAGGTGTTGTCGAAGATTGAAGGTGTTTTGTTTCTCTATGATGAAAGGATGTTGTCGAAGATGGAAGGTGACTTGTTTCTCTGTGATGAAAGGGTGTTGTCGAAGATTGGAGATGACTTGTTTCTCTATGATGAAAGGATGTTGTCGAAGATGGAAGGTGACTTGTTTCTCTGTGATGAAAGGGTGTTGTCGAAGATGGAAGATGACTTGTTTCTCTATGATGAAAGGATGTTGTCGAAGATGGAAGATGACTTGTTTCTCTATGATGAAAGTGTGTTGTCGAAGATGGAAGGTGACTTGTTTCTCTATGATGAAAGGGTGTTGTCGAAGATGGAATGTTATTTTTTTTCTCGGTGATGTAAGGGTGTTGTCAAAGATGGAAGGTGACTTGTTTCTTCATGGTGAAAGGCTATTGTCAAAGATGGAAGGAGACTTGATTCTCTAAGATGAAAGCGTGATGTCGAAGCTGGAAGGTATCTTGTTTCTCTGTGATGAAAGGGTGTTGTCGAAGATGGAATGTGACTAGTTTCTTTAGGATAGAAGGATGTTGTCGAAGAAAGAATGTGACTTGTTTTTGTATGATGAAAGGATGTTGTCGAAGAAGAAATGTAACTTGTTTTTCTCTGATGAAAGGAAGTTGTCGAAGAAGGAAGATGACTTGTTTCTTAGAGATGAAATGGTGTTGTGGAAGATGGAAGGTGACTTTTTCTCTATGAAAAAAGGTGACTTGTTTTTCTACGATAAAATGGTGTTGTCGAAGAAGAAATGTGACTTGGTTGTCTCTGATGAAAGGGTGTTGTCAAAGAATGAAGGTGACTGTTTCTCTCTGATGAAAGGGTGTTGTGGAAGAAGGAAGGTGATTTTTTTTTCTCTATGATGAAAGGATGTTGTCGAAATAGGAAGGTGACTTGTTTTTCTACGATAAAATGTTATTGGCGATGAAGAAATGTGACTTGGTTTTCTCTGATGAAAGGGTTTGTCAAAGAATGAAGGTGACTGTTTCTCTCTGATGAAAGGGTGTTGTCAAAGAATGAAGGTGACTGTTTCTCTCTGATGAAAGGGTGTTGTGGAAGAAGGAAGGTGATTTTTTTCTCTATTATGAAAGGATGTTGTCGAAGATGGAAGGTGACTTGTTTCTCTGTGATGAAAAGGTGTTGTCGAAGATGGAAGATGACTTGTTTCTCTATGATGAAAGGATGTTGTCGAAGATGGAAGGTGACTTGTTTCTCTGTGATGAAAGGGTGTTGTCGAAGATGGAAGATGACTTGTTTCTCTATGATGAAAGGATGTTGTCGAAGATGGAAGGTGACTTGTTTCTCTATGATGAAAGGGTGTTGTCGAAGATGGAAGATGACTTGTTTCTCTATGATGAAAGGATGTTGTCGAAGATGGAAGATGACTTGTTTCTCTATGATGAAAGTGTGTTGTCGAAGATGGAAGGTGACTTGTTTCTCTATGATGAAAGGGTGTTGTCGAAGATGGAATGTGATTTTTTTTCTCGGTGATGTAAGGGTGTTGTCAAAGATGGAAGGTGACTTGTTTCTTCATGGTGAAAGGCTATTGTCAAAGATGGAAGGAGACTTGATTCTCTAAGATGAAAGCGTGATGTCGAAGCTGGAAGGTATCTTGTTTCTCTGTGATGAAAGGGTGTTGTCGAAGATGGAATGTGACTAGTTTCTTTAGGATAGAAGGATGTTGTCGAAGAAAGAATGTGACTTGTTTTTGTATGATGAAAGGATGTTGTCGAAGAAGAAATGTAACTTGTTTTTCTCTGATGAAAGGATGTTGTCGAAGAAGGAAGATGACTTGTTTCTTAGAGATGAAATGGTGTTGTGGAAGATGGAAGGTGACTTTTTCTCTATGAAAAAAGGTGACTTGTTTCTCTATGATGAAAGTGTGTTGTCGAAGATGGAAGGTGATTTGTTTATCTCTGGTAAAAGGGTGTTGTGGAAGATGGAAGATGACCTTTTTTCTCGGTGATGAAAGGATGCTGTCGAAGTAGGAAGGTGAACTGTTTTTCTACGATAAAATGGTGTTGTCGAAGAAGAAATGTGACTTGGTTGTCTCTGATGAAAGGGTGTTGTCAAAGAATGAAGGTGACTGTTTCTCTCTGATGAAAGGGTGTTGTGGAAGAAGGAAGGTGATTTTTTTTTCTCTATGATGAAAGGATGTTGTCGAAATAGGAAGGTGACTTGTTTTTCTACGATAAAATGTTATTGGCGATGAAGAAATGTGACTTGGTTTTCTCTAATGAAAGGGTGTGTCAAAGAATGAAGGTGACTGTTTCTCTCTGATGAAAGGGTGTTGTCAAAGAATGAAGGTGACTGTTTCTCTCTGATGAAATGGTGTTGTGGAAGAAGGAAGGTGATTTTTTTCTCTATTATGAAAGATGTTGTCGAAATAGGAAGGTGAGTTGTTTCTCTGTGATGAAAGGGTGTTGTCGAAGATGGAAGATGACTTGTTTCTCTATGATGAAAGGATGTTGTCGAAGATGGAAGGTGACTTGTTTCTCTGTGATGAAAGGGTGTTGTCGAAGATGGAAGGTGACTTGTTTCTCTGTGATGAAAGGGTGTTGTCGAAGATGGAAGATGACTTGTTTCTCTATGATGAAAGGATGTTGTCGAAGATGGAAGGTGTCTTGTTTCTCTGTGATGAAAGGGTGTTGTCGAAGATGGAATGTGACTAGTTTCTTTAGGATAAAAGGATGTTGTAGAAGAAAGAATGTGACTTGTTTTTTTATGATGAAAGGATGTTGTCGAAGAAGAAATATAACTTGTTTTTCTCTGATGAAAGGATGTTGACGAAGAAGGAAGATGACTTGTTTCTTACAGATGAAATGGTGTTGTGGAAGATAAAAGGTGACTTTTTCTCTATGATGAATGGATGTTGTCGAAAAAAGGTGACTTGTTTCTCTATGATGAAAGTGTGTTGTCGAAGATGGAAGGTGATTTGTTTCTCTATGATGAAAGGGTGTTGTGGAAGATGGAAGATGATCTTTTTTCTTGGTGATGAAAGGATGCTGTCGAAGTAGGAAGGTGAATTGTTTTTCTACGATAAAATGGTGTTGTCGAAGAAGAAATGTAACTTCGTTTTCTCTGATGAAAGGGTGTTGTCAAAGAATGAAGGTGACTGTTTCTCTCTGATGAAAGGGTGTTGTGGAAGAAGGAAGGTGATTTTTTTCTCTATGATGAAAGGATGTTGTCGAAATAGGAAGGTGACTTGTTTTTCTACGATAAAATGTTATTGGCGATGAAGAAATGTGACTTGGTTTTCTCTAATGAAAGGGTGTGTCAAAGAATGAAGGTGACTGTTTCTCTCTGATGAAAGGGTGTTGTCAAAGAATGAAGGTGACTGTTTCTCTCTGATGAAATGGTGTTGTGGAAGAAGGAAGGTGATTTTCTTTTCTCTATGATGACAGGATGTTGTCGAAATAGGAAGGTGACATGTTTTTCTACGATAAAATGTTATTGGCGATGAAGAAATGTGACTTGTTTTTCTCTGATAAAGGGTGTTGTCGAAGAAGAAATGTGACTTGTTTTTCTCTGATGAAAGGGGTTGTCGAAGAAGGAAGGTGACTTGTTTTCTTATGATGAAAGGGTGTTGTCGAAGAAGGAAGGTGACTTGTTTCTCTCTGATGAAAGGGTGTTGTCGAAGGTGGATGGTGACTTGTTTCTCTATGATGAAAGGGTGTTGTCGAAGAAGGCAGGTGACGTGTTTCTCTCTGATGAAAGGGCGTTGTCAAAGATTGGAGATGGCTTGTTTCTCAAAGATGAAAGAATGTTGTCGAAGATGAAAGGTGACTTATTTCTATATGATAAAAGGATGTTGTTGAAGATGGAGGTGACCTTTCCTTCATGATTAAAGGGTGTTATCAAAGACGAAAGGTAACTTGTTTTTTATGATGAAAGGGGGTGTCGAAGATGGAAGGTGACATTCTTTCTCTATGATGAAAGGTGTTGTCGAAGATTGAAGGTGTCTTGTTTCTCTATGATGAAAGGATGTTGTCGAAGATGGAAGGTGACTTGTTTCTCTATGATGAAAGGTGGTGTCGAAGATGGAAGGTGACTTTCTTTCTCTATGATGGAAAGGTGTTGTCGAAGATTGAAGGTGTCTTGTTTCTCTATGATGTAAGGGTGTTATCGAAGAAGGAATGTGACTCGTTTATCTCTGGTGAAAGGGTGTTGTCGAAGATGGAGTGTAATTTTTTTTCTCGGTGATGAAAGGATGTTGTCGAAGAAGGACGGTGACTGTTTCTCTACAATAAAATGGTGTTGTGGAAGATGGAAGGTGACTTGTTTCTTCATGGTGAAAGGCTATTGTCAAAGATGGAAGGTGTCTTGTTTCTCTGTGATAAAAGGGTGTTGTCGAAGATGGAATTTGACTAGTTTCTTTAGGATAAAAGGATGTTGTCGAAGAAAGAATGTGACTTGTTTTTCTATGATGAAAGGGTGTAGTCGAAGAAGGAAGGTGACTTGTTTCTCTATGATGAAAGGGTGTTGTCGAAGGTGGATGGTGACTTGTTTCTCTATGATGAAAGGTTGTTGTCGAAGAAGCAAGGTGACTTGTTTCTCTATGATGAAAGTGTGTTGTCGAAGAAGGCAGGTGACGTGTTTCTCTCTGATGAAAGGGTGTTGTCGAAGATTGGAGATGACTTGTTTCTCTATGATGAAAGAATGTTGTCGAAGAAAGAATGTTACTTGTTTTTCTATGATGAAAGGTTGTTGTCGAAGATGGAAGGTGACTGTTTCTCTCTGATGAAAGGGTGTAGTCGAAGAAGGCAGGTGATATTTTTTTCGATGATGAAAGGATGTTGTCGAGGAAAGAATGTGACTTGTTTTTCTATGATGAAAGGGTGTAGTCGAAGAAGGAAGGTGACTTGTTTCTCTATGATGAAAGGGTGTTGTCGAAGGTGGATGGTGACTTGTTTCTCTATGATGAAAGGTTGTTGTCGAAGAAGCAAGGTGACTTGTTTCTCTATGATGAAAGTGTGTTGTCGAAGAAGGCAGGTGACGTGTTTCTCTCTGATGAAAGGGTGTTGTCGAAGATTGGAGATGACTTGTTTCTCTATGATGAAAGAATGTTGTCGAAGAAAGAATGTTACTTGTTTTTCTATGATGAAAGGTTGTTGTCGAAGATGGAAGGTGACTGTTTCTCTCTGATGAAAGGGTGTAGTCGAAGAAGGCAGGTGATATTTTTTTCGATGATGAAAGGATGTTGTCGAAGAAAGAATGTGACTTGTTTTTCTATGATGAAAGGATGTTGTCGAAGATGGAAGGTGGCTTGTTTTTCTCTGATGAAAGGGGTTGACGAAGGTGGATGGTGACTTGTTTCTCTTGGATGAAATGGTGTTGTCGAATAAGAAATGTGACTTATTTTTCTCTGATGAAAGAATGTTGTCGAAGAAGGAAGATTGACTTGTTTCTTACAGATGAAAGGGTGTTGTCAAAGATGGATGGTGACTTGTTTCTCTCTGATGAAAGGGTGTTGTCGAAGATGGATGGTGACTTGTTTCTCTCTGATGTAAGGGTGTTGTCGAAGATGGATGGTGACTTGTTTCTCTATGATGTAAGGGTGTTGTCAAAGAAGGAAGGTGACTTGTTTCTCTCTGATGAAAGGGTGTTGTCGAAGATGGAAGATGACTTGTTTCTTTATGATGAAAAGGTGTTGTGGAAGATGGAGGGTGATTGTTTCTCTCTGATGGAAGGGTTTTGTAGAAGATGGAAGGTGATTTTTTTTCTTTATGATGAAAGGATGTTGTTGAAATAGGAAGGTGACCTGTTTCTCTACGATAAAATGTTATTGGCGATGAAGAAATGTGACTTGTTTTTCTCTGATGAAAGGGTTTTATCGAAGAAGGAAGATAGCTTGTTTCTCTCATATGAAAATGTGTTGTTGCAGATGGAAGGTGATTTTTTTCTCGATGAAAGGTTGTTGTCGAAGATTAAAGGTAACTTGTTTTTCTATGATGAAAGGATGTTGTCGAAGATGGAAGTTGACTTGTTTTTCTCTGATGAAAGGGTTTTATGGAAGAAGGAAGATAGCTTGTTTCTCTCATATGAAAATGTGTTGTTGCAGATGGAAGGTGACTTTCTTTCTCTATGATGGAAAGGTGTTGTCGAAGATTGAAGGTGTTTTGTTTCTCTATGATGAAAGGATGTTGTCGAAGATGGAAGGTGACTTGTTTCTCTGTGATGAAAGGGTGTTGTCGAAGATTGGAGATGACTTGTTTCTCTATGATGAAAGGATGTTGTCGAAGATGGAAGGTGACTTGTTTCTCTGTGATGAAAGGGTGTTGTCGAAGATGGAAGATGACTTTTTTCTCTATGATGAAAGGATGTTGTCGAAGATGGAAGATGACTTGTTTCTCTATGATGAAAGTGTGTTGTCGAAGATGGAAGGTGACTTGTTTCTCTATGATGAAAGGGTGTTGTCGAAGATGGAATGTGATTTTTTTTCTCGGTGATGTAAGGGTGTTGTCAAAGATGGAAGGTGACTTGTTTCTTCATGGTGAAAGGCTATTGTCAAAGATGGAAGGAGACTTGATTCTCTAAGATGAAAGCGTGATGTCGAAGCTGGAAGGTATCTTGTTTCTCTGTGATGAAAGGGTGTTGTCGAAGATGGAATGTGACTAGTTTCTTTAGGATAGAAGGATGTTGTCGAAGAAAGAATGTGACTTGTTTTTGTATGATGAAAGGATGTTGTCGAAGAAGAAATGTAACTTGTTTTTCTCTGATGAAAGGATGTTGTCGAAGAAGGAAGATGACTTGTTTCTTAGAGATGAAATGGTGTTGTGGAAGATGGAAGGTGACTTTTTCTCTATGAAAAAGGTGACTTGTTTCTCTATGATGAAAGTGTGTTGTCGAAGATGGAAGGTGATTTGTTTATCTCTGGTAAAAGGGTGTTGTGGAAGATGGAAGATGACCTTTTTTCTCGGTGATGAAAGGATGCTGTCGAAGTAGGAAGGTGAACTGTTTTTCTACGATAAAATGGTGTTGTCGAAGAAGAAATGTGACTTGGTTGTCTCTGATGAAAGGGTGTTGTCAAAGAATGAAGGTGACTGTTTCTCTCTGATGAAAGGGTGTTGTGGAAGAAGGAAGGTGATTTTTTTTCTCTATGATGAAAGGATGTTGTCGAAATAGGAAGGTGACTTGTTTTTCTACGATAAAATGTTATTGGCGATGAAGAAATGTGACTTGGTTTTCTCTGATGAAAGGGTTTGTCAAAGAATGAAGGTGACTGTTTCTCTCTGATGAAAGGGTGTTGTCAAAGAATGAAGGTGACTGTTTCTCTCTGATGAAAGGGTGTTGTGGAAGAAGGAAGGTGATTTTTTTCTCTATTATGAAAGATGTTGTCGAAATAGGAAGGTGAGTTGTTTCTCTGTGATGAAAGGGTGTTGTCGAAGATGGAAGATGACTTGTTTCTCTATGATGAAAGGATGTTGTCGAAGATGGAAGGTGACTTGTTTCTCTGTGATGAAAGGGTGTTGTCGAAGATGGAAGGTGACTTGTTTCTCTGTGATGAAAGGGTGTTGTCGAAGATGGAAGATGACTTGTTTCTCTATGATGAAAGGATGTTGTCGAAGATGGAAGGTGTCTTGTTTCTCTGTGATGAAAGGGTGTTGTCGAAGATGGAATGTGACTAGTTTCTTTAGGATAAAAGGATGTTGTAGAAGAAAGAATGTGACTTGTTTTTTTATGATGAAAGGATGTTGTCGAAGAAGAAATATAACTTGTTTTTCTCTGATGAAAGGATGTTGACGAAGAAGGAAGATGACTTGTTTCTTACAGATGAAATGGTGTTGTGGAAGATAAAAGGTGACTTTTTCTCTATGATGAATGGATGTTGTCGAAAAAAGGTGACTTGTTTCTCTATGATGAAAGTGTGTTGTCGAAGATGGAAGGTGATTTGTTTCTCTATGATGAAAGGGTGTTGTGGAAGATGGAAGATGATCTTTTTTCTCGGTGATGAAAGGATGCTGTCGAAGTAGGAAGGTGAATTGTTTTTCTACGATAAAATGGTGTTGTCGAAGAAGAAATGTAACTTCGTTTTCTCTGATGAAAGGGTGTTGTCAAAGAATGAAGGTGACTGTTTCTCTCTGATGAAAGGGTGTTGTGGAAGAAGGAAGGTGATTTTTTTCTCTATGATGAAAGGATGTTGTCGAAATAGGAAGGTGACTTGTTTTTCTACGATAAAATGTTATTGGCGATGAAGAAATGTGACTTGGTTTTCTCTAATGAAAGGGTGTGTCAAAGAATGAAGGTGACTGTTTCTCTCTGATGAAAGGGTGTTGTCAAAGAATGAAGGTGACTGTTTCTCTCTGATGAAATGGTGTTGTGGAAGAAGGAAGGTGATTTTCTTTTCTCTATGATGACAGGATGTTGTCGAAATAGGAAGGTGACATGTTTTTCTACGATAAAATGTTATTGGCGATGAAGAAATGTGACTTGTTTTTCTCTGATAAAGGGTGTTGTCGAAGAAGAAATGTGACTTGTTTTTCTCTGATGAAAGGGGTTGTCGAAGAAGGAAGGTGACTTGTTTTCTTATGATGAAAGGGTGTTGTCGAAGAAGGAAGGTGACTTGTTTCTCTCTGATGAAAGGGTGTTGTCGAAGGTGGATGGTGACTTGTTTCTCTATGATGAAAGGGTGTTGTCGAAGAAGGCAGGTGACGTGTTTCTCTCTGATGAAAGGGCGTTGTCAAAGATTGGAGATGGCTTGTTTCTCTATGATGAAAGAATGTTGTCGAAGATGAAAGGTGACTTATTTCTATATGATAAAAGGATGTTGTTGAAGATGGAGGTGACCTTTCCTTCATGATTAAAGGGTGTTATCAAAGACGAAAGGTAACTTGTTTTTTATGATGAAAGGGGGTGTCGAAGATGGAAGGTGACATTCTTTCTCTATGATGAAAGGTGTTGTCGAAGATTGAAGGTGTCTTGTTTCTCTATGATGAAAGGATGTTGTCGAAGATGGAAGGTGACTTGTTTCTCTATGATGAAAGGTGGTGTCGAAGATGGAAGGTGACTTTCTTTCTCTATGATGGAAAGGTGTTGTCGAAGATTGAAGGTGTCTTGTTTCTCTATGATGTAAGGGTGTTATCGAAGAAGGAATGTGACTCGTTTATCTCTGGTGAAAGGGTGTTGTCGAAGATGGAGTGTAATTTTTTTTCTCGGTGATGAAAGGATGTTGTCGAAGAAGGACGGTGACTGTTTCTCTACAATAAAATGGTGTTGTGGAAGATGGAAGGTGACTTGTTTCTTCATGGTGAAAGGCTATTGTCAAAGATGGAAGGTGTCTTGTTTCTCTGTGATAAAAGGGTGTTGTCGAAGATGGAATTTGACTAGTTTCTTTAGGATAAAAGGATGTTGTCGAAGAAAGAATGTGACTTGTTTTTCTATGATGAAAGGGTGTAGTCGAAGAAGGAAGGTGACTTGTTTCTCTATGATGAAAGGGTGTTGTCGAAGGTGGATGGTGACTTGTTTCTCTATGATGAAAGGTTGTTGTCGAAGAAGCAAGGTGACTTGTTTCTCTATGATGAAAGTGTGTTGTCGAAGAAGGCAGGTGACGTGTTTCTCTCTGATGAAAGGGTGTTGTCGAAGATTGGAGATGACTTGTTTCTCTATGATGAAAGAATGTTGTCGAAGAAAGAATGTTACTTGTTTTTCTATGATGAAAGGTTGTTGTCGAAGATGGAAGGTGACTGTTTCTCTCTGATGAAAGGGTGTAGTCGAAGAAGGCAGGTGATATTTTTTTCGATGATGAAAGGATGTTGTCGAAGAAAGAATGTGACTTGTTTTTCTATGATGAAAGGATGTTGTCGAAGATGGAAGGTGGCTTGTTTTTCTCTGATGAAAGGGGTTGACGAAGGTGGATGGTGACTTGTTTCTCTTGGATGAAATGGTGTTGTCGAATAAGAAATGTGACTTATTTTTCTCTGATGAAAGAATGTTGTCGAAGAAGGAAGATTGACTTGTTTCTTACAGATGAAAGGGTGTTGTCAAAGATGGATGGTGACTTGTTTCTCTCTGATGAAAGGGTGTTGTCGAAGATGGATGGTGACTTGTTTCTCTCTGATGTAAGGGTGTTGTCGAAGATGGATGGTGACTTGTTTCTCTATGATGTAAGGGTGTTGTCAAAGAAGGAAGGTGACTTGTTTCTCTCTGATGAAAGGGTGTTGTCGAAGATGGAAGATGACTTGTTTCTTTATGATGAAAAGGTGTTGTGGAAGATGGAGGGTGATTGTTTCTCTCTGATGGAAGGGTTTTGTAGAAGATGGAAGGTGATTTTTTTTTCTTTATGATGAAAGGATGTTGTTGAAATAGGAAGGTGACCTGTTTCTCTACGATAAAATGTTATTGGCGATGAAGAAATGTGACTTGTTTTTCTCTGATGAAAGGGTTTTATCGAAGAAGGAAGATAGCTTGTTCCTCTCATATGAAAATGTGTTGTTGCAGATGGAAGGTGATTTTTTTCTCGATGAAAGGTTGTTGTCGAAGATTAAAGGTAACTTGTTTTTCTACGATAAAATGGTGTTGTCGAATGAAAAATGTGACTTGTTTTTGCTCTGATGAAAGGATGTTGTCAAAGATTGAAGGTGAATTGTTTCTCTAAGGTGAAAGGCTATTGTAGAAGATGGAAGGTGACTTGTTTCTCTATGATGAAAGGTGTTATGGAAGATGGAAGGGGATTTTTTTCTCGGTGATGAAAGAATGTTGTCGAAAAAAAGGTGACTTGATTCTCTAAGATGAAAGGGTGATGTCGAAGCTGGAAGGTGGCTTGTTTCTCTGTGATAAAAGGGTGTTGTCGAAGATGGAAGGTGACTTGTTTCTTTATGGTGAAAGGGTGTTGTGGAAGATGGAAGGTGATTTTTTTTTCTGGGTGATGAAAGGATGTTGTCGAAGTAGGAAGATGACTTGTTTTTCTACGATAAAATGGTGTTGTCGAAGAAAAAATGTGACTTGGTTTCTCTGATGAAAGGGTATTGTGGAAGATGGAAGGTGATTTTTTTTCTACGATAAAATGGTGTTGTCGAATAAAAAATGTGACTTTTTTTTTCTGATGAAAGGATGTTGTCAAAGATGAAAGGTGACTTGATTCTCTAAGATGAAAGGGTGATGTCGAAGCTGGAAGGTGTCTTGTTTCTCTGTGATAAAAAGGGTGTTGTCGAAGATGGAATGTGACTAGTTTTTTTAGGATAAAAGGATGTTGTCGAAAAAAGAATGTGACTTGTTTTTCTATGATGAAAGGATGTTGTCGAAGATGGAAGGTGACTGTTTCTCTCTGATGAAAGGGTGTTGTCGAAGAAGGCAGGTGATTTTTTCTCGATGATCAAAGGATGTTGTCGAAGAAATAATGTGACTTGTTTTTCTCTGATTAAAGGGGTTGTCGAAAAAGGACGGTGACTTGTTTCTCTACGATAAAATGGTGTTGTCGAAGAAGAAATGTTACTTGTTATTCTCTGATGAAAGGATGTTGTCGAAAAAAAGGTTACTTGTTTCTCTATGATGAAAGTGTGTTGTCGAAGATGGAAGGTGATTTGTTTCTCTATGATGAAAGGGTGTTGTGGAAGATGGAAGGTGATCGTCTTTCTCGGTGATGAAAGGATGTTGTCGAAGTAGGAAGGTGAATTGTTTTTCTACGTTAGAATGGTGTTGTCGAAGAAGAAATGTGACTTGGTTTTCTCTGATGGAAGGGTGTTTTCAAAGAATGAAGGTGACTGTTTCTATCTGATGAAAGGGTGTTATGGAAGAAGAAAGGTGATTTTTTTTCTCTTTGATGAAAGGATGTTGTCGAAGAAGAAATATAACTTGTTTTTCTCTGATGAAAGGATGTTGACGAAGAAGGAAGATGACTTGTTTCTTACAGATGAAATGGTGTTGTGGAAGATAAAAGGTGACTTTTTCTCTATGATGAATGGATGTTGTCGAAAAAAGGTGACTTGTTTCTCTATGATGAAAGTGTGTTGTCGAAGATGGAAGGTGATTTGTTTCTCTATGATGAAAGGGTGTTGTGGAAGATGGAAGATGATCTTTTTTCTCGGTGATGAAAGGATGCTGTCGAAGTAGGAAGGTGAATTGTTTTTCTACGATAAAATGGTGTTGTCGAAGAAGAAATGTAACTTCGTTTTCTCTGATGAAAGGGTGTTGTCAAAGAATGAAGGTGACTGTTTCTCTCTGATGAAAGGGTGTTGTGGAAGAAGGAAGGTGATTTTTTTCTCTATGATGAAAGGATGTTGTCGAAATAGGAAGGTGACTTGTTTTTCTACGATAAAATGTTATTGGCGATGAAGAAATGTGACTTGGTTTTCTCTAATGAAAGGGTGTGTCAAAGAATGAAGGTGACTGTTTCTCTCTGATGAAAGGGTGTTGTCAAAGAATGAAGGTGACTGTTTCTCTCTGATGAAATGGTGTTGTGGAAGAAGGAAGGTGATTTTCTTTTCTCTATGATGACAGGATGTTGTCGAAATAGGAAGGTGACATGTTTTTCTACGATAAAATGTTATTGGCGATGAAGAAATGTGACTTGTTTTTCTCTGATAAAGGGTGTTGTCGAAGAAGAAATGTGACTTGTTTTTCTCTGATGAAAGGGGTTGTCGAAGAAGGAAGGTGACTTGTTTTCTTATGATGAAAGGGTGTTGTCGAAGAAGGAAGGTGACTTGTTTCTCTCTGATGAAAGGGTGTTGTCGAAGGTGGATGGTGACTTGTTTCTCTATGATGAAAGGGTGTTGTCGAAGAAGGCAGGTGACGTGTTTCTCTCTGATGAAAGGGCGTTGTCAAAGATTGGAGATGGCTTGTTTCTCTATGATGAAAGAATGTTGTCGAAGATGAAAGGTGACTTATTTCTATATGATAAAAGGATGTTGTTGAAGATGGAGGTGACCTTTCCTTCATGATTAAAGGGTGTTATCAAAGACGAAAGGTAACTTGTTTTTTATGATGAAAGGGGGTGTCGAAGATGGAAGGTGACATTCTTTCTCTATGATGAAAGGTGTTGTCGAAGATTGAAGGTGTCTTGTTTCTCTATGATGAAAGGATGTTGTCGAAGATGGAAGGTGACTTGTTTCTCTATGATGAAAGGTGGTGTCGAAGATGGAAGGTGACTTTCTTTCTCTATGATGGAAAGGTGTTGTCGAAGATTGAAGGTGTCTTGTTTCTCTATGATGTAAGGGTGTTATCGAAGAAGGAATGTGACTCGTTTATCTCTGGTGAAAGGGTGTTGTCGAAGATGGAGTGTAATTTTTTTTCTCGGTGATGAAAGGATGTTGTCGAAGAAGGACGGTGACTGTTTCTCTACAATAAAATGGTGTTGTGGAAGATGGAAGGTGACTTGTTTCTTCATGGTGAAAGGCTATTGTCAAAGATGGAAGGTGTCTTGTTTCTCTGTGATAAAAGGGTGTTGTCGAAGATGGAATTTGACTAGTTTCTTTAGGATAAAAGGATGTTGTCGAAGAAAGAATGTGACTTGTTTTTCTATGATGAAAGGGTGTAGTCGAAGAAGGAAGGTGACTTGTTTCTCTATGATGAAAGGGTGTTGTCGAAGGTGGATGGTGACTTGTTTCTCTATGATGAAAGGTTGTTGTCGAAGAAGCAAGGTGACTTGTTTCTCTATGATGAAAGTGTGTTGTCGAAGAAGGCAGGTGACGTGTTTCTCTCTGATGAAAGGGTGTTGTCGAAGATTGGAGATGACTTGTTTCTCTATGATGAAAGAATGTTGTCGAAGAAAGAATGTTACTTGTTTTTCTATGATGAAAGGTTGTTGTCGAAGATGGAAGGTGACTGTTTCTCTCTGATGAAAGGGTGTAGTCGAAGAAGGCAGGTGATATTTTTTTCGATGATGAAAGGATGTTGTCGAAGAAAGAATGTGACTTGTTTTTCTATGATGAAAGGATGTTGTCGAAGATGGAAGGTGGCTTGTTTTTCTCTGATGAAAGGGGTTGACGAAGGTGGATGGTGACTTGTTTCTCTTGGATGAAATGGTGTTGTCGAATAAGAAATGTGACTTATTTTTCTCTGATGAAAGAATGTTGTCGAAGAAGGAAGATTGACTTGTTTCTTACAGATGAAAGGGTGTTGTCAAAGATGGATGGTGACTTGTTTCTCTCTGATGAAAGGGTGTTGTCGAAGATGGATGGTGACTTGTTTCTCTCTGATGTAAGGGTGTTGTCGAAGATGGATGGTGACTTGTTTCTCTATGATGTAAGGGTGTTGTCAAAGAAGGAAGGTGACTTGTTTCTCTCTGATGAAAGGGTGTTGTCGAAGATGGAAGATGACTTGTTTCTTTATGATGAAAAGGTGTTGTGGAAGATGGAGGGTGATTGTTTCTCTCTGATGGAAGGGTTTTGTAGAAGATGGAAGGTGATTTTTTTTTCTTTATGATGAAAGGATGTTGTTGAAATAGGAAGGTGACCTGTTTCTCTACGATAAAATGTTATTGGCGATGAAGAAATGTGACTTGTTTTTCTCTGATGAAAGGGTTTTATCGAAGAAGGAAGATAGCTTGTTCCTCTCATATGAAAATGTGTTGTTGCAGATGGAAGGTGATTTTTTTCTCGATGAAAGGTTGTTGTCGAAGATTAAAGGTAACTTGTTTTTCTACGATAAAATGGTGTTGTCGAATGAAAAATGTGACTTGTTTTTGCTCTGATGAAAGGATGTTGTCAAAGATTGAAGGTGAATTGTTTCTCTAAGGTGAAAGGCTATTGTAGAAGATGGAAGGTGACTTGTTTCTCTATGATGAAAGGTGTTATGGAAGATGGAAGGGGATTTTTTTCTCGGTGATGAAAGAATGTTGTCGAAAAAAAGGTGACTTGATTCTCTAAGATGAAAGGGTGATGTCGAAGCTGGAAGGTGGCTTGTTTCTCTGTGATAAAAGGGTGTTGTCGAAGATGGAAGGTGACTTGTTTCTTTATGGTGAAAGGGTGTTGTGGAAGATGGAAGGTGATTTTTTTTTCTGGGTGATGAAAGGATGTTGTCGAAGTAGGAAGATGACTTGTTTTTCTACGATAAAATGGTGTTGTCGAAGAAAAAATGTGACTTGGTTTCTCTGATGAAAGGGTATTGTGGAAGATGGAAGGTGATTTTTTTTCTACGATAAAATGGTGTTGTCGAATAAAAAATGTGACTTTTTTTTTCTGATGAAAGGATGTTGTCAAAGATGAAAGGTGACTTGATTCTCTAAGATGAAAGGGTGATGTCGAAGCTGGAAGGTGTCTTGTTTCTCTGTGATAAAAAGGGTGTTGTCGAAGATGGAATGTGACTAGTTTTTTTAGGATAAAAGGATGTTGTCGAAAAAAGAATGTGACTTGTTTTTCTATGATGAAAGGATGTTGTCGAAGATGGAAGGTGACTGTTTCTCTCTGATGAAAGGGTGTTGTCGAAGAAGGCAGGTGATTTTTTCTCGATGATCAAAGGATGTTGTCGAAGAAATAATGTGACTTGTTTTTCTCTGATTAAAGGGGTTGTCGAAAAAGGACGGTGACTTGTTTCTCTACGATAAAATGGTGTTGTCGAAGAAGAAATGTTACTTGTTATTCTCTGATGAAAGGATGTTGTCGAAAAAAAGGTTACTTGTTTCTCTATGATGAAAGTGTGTTGTCGAAGATGGAAGGTGATTTGTTTCTCTATGATGAAAGGGTGTTGTGGAAGATGGAAGGTGATCGTCTTTCTCGGTGATGAAAGGATGTTGTCGAAGTAGGAAGGTGAATTGTTTTTCTACGTTAGAATGGTGTTGTCGAAGAAGAAATGTGACTTGGTTTTCTCTGATGGAAGGGTGTTTTCAAAGAATGAAGGTGACTGTTTCTATCTGATGAAAGGGTGTTATGGAAGAAGAAAGGTGATTTTTTTTCTCTTTGATGATAGGATGTTGTCGAAATAGGAAGGTGACTTGTTTTTCTACGATAAAATGTTATTGGCGATGAAGAAATGGGACTTGTTTTTATCTGATAAAGGGTGTTGTCGAAGATGGAAGGTGATTGTTTCTCTCTGATGAAAGGGTGTTGTCAAAGATGGATGGTGACTTGTTTCTCTCTGATGAAAGGGGTTGTCGAAGATGGATGGTGACTGTTTCTCTCTGATGAAAGTGTGTTGTCAAAGATGGATGGTGACTTGTTTCTCTCTGATAAAAGGGTGTTGTCGAAGATGGATGGTGACTTGTTTCTCTATGATGTAAGGGTGTTGTCAAAGATGGAAGATGACTTGTTTCTTTATGATAAAAAGGTGTTGTGGAAGATGGAGGGTGACTGTTTCTCTCTGATGGAAGGGTTTTGTAGAAGATGGAAGGTGATTTTTTTTCTTTATGATGAAAGGATGTTGTTGAAATAGGAAGGTGACCTGTTTCTCTCATATGAAAATGTGTTGTTGCAGATGGAAGGTGATTTTTTTCTCGATGAAAGGTTGTTGTCGAAGATTAAAGGTAACTTGTTTTTCTACGATAAAATGGTGTTGTCGAATAAAAAATGTGACTTGTTTTTTCTCTGATGAAAGGATGTTTTTAAAGATTGAAGGTGAATTGTTTCTTTAAGGTGAAAGGCTATTGTCGAAGATGGAAGGTGACTTGTTTCTCTTTGATGAAAGTTGTTTTCAAAGAATGAAGGTGTCTGTTTCTATCTGATGAAAGGGTGTTATGGGAGAAGAAAGGTGATTTTTTTTTCTCTATGATGATAGGATGTTGTCGAAATAGGAAGGTGACTTGTTTTTTTACGATAAAATGTTATTGGCGATGAAGAAATGTGACTTGTTTTTCTCTGATGAAAGGGGTTGTCGAAGATGGAAGTTGACTGTTTCTCTATGATAAAATGTTATTGGCGATAAAGAAATGTGTCTTGTTTCTTTCTGATGAAAGGGGTTGTCGAAGATGGAAGGTGACTGTTTCTCTCTGATGAAAGTGTGTTGTCAAAGATGGATGGTGACTTGTTTCTCTCTGATGAAAGGGTGTTGTCGAAGATGGATGGTGACTTGTTTCTCTATGATGTAAGGGTGTTGTCAAAGAAGGAAGATGACTTGTTTCTCTCTGATGAAAGGGTGTTGTCGAAGATGGAAGATGACTTGTTTCTTTATGATGAAAAGGTGTTGTGGAAGATGGAGGGTGACTGTTTCTCTCTGATGGAAAGGCTATTGTCGAAGATGGAAGGTGACTTGTTTCTCTATGATGAAAGTTGTTTTCAAAGAATGAAGGTGACTGTTTCTATCTGATGAAAGGGTGTTATGGGAGAAGAAAGGTGATTTTTTTTCTCTATGATGATAGGATGTTGTCGAAATAGGAAGGTGACTTGTTTTTTTACGATAAAATGTTATTGGCGATGAAGAAATGTGGCTTGTTTTTCTCTGATGAAAGGGGTTGTCGAAGATGGAAGTTGACTGTTTCTCTATGATAAAATGTTATTGGCGATAAAGAAATGTGTCTTGTTTCTTTCTGATGAAAGGGGTTGTCGAAGATGGAAGGTGACTGTTTCTCTCTGATGAAAGTGTGTTGTCAAAGATGGATGGTGACTTGTTTCTCTATGATGTAAGGGTGTTGTCAAAGAAGGAAGGTGACTTGTTTCTCTCTGATGAAAGGGTGTTGTCGAAGATGGAATATGACTTGTTTCTTTATGATGAAAAGGTGTTGTGGAAGATGGAGGGTGACTGTTTCTCTCTGATGGAAGGGTTTTGTAGAAGATGGAAGGTGATTTTTTTTCTTTATGATGAAAGGATGTTGTTGAAATAGGAAGGTGACCTGTTTCTCTACGATAAAATGTTATTGGCGATGAAGAAATGTGACCTGTTTTTCTCTGATGAAAGGGTTTTGTCGAAGAAGGAAGATAGCTTGTTTCTCTCATATGAAAATGTGTTGTTGCAGATAGAAGGTGATTTTTTGTCTCACCTGCATAGCAGAGTGAGACTATAGGCGCCGCTTTTCCGACGGCGACGGCGGCGGCGTCAACACCAAATCTTAACCTGAGGTTAAGTTTTTGAAATGACAGCATAACTTAGAAAGTATATGGACCTAGTTCATGAAACTTGGCCATAAGGTTAATCAAGTATTACTGAACATCCTGCCTGAGTTTCATGTCACATGATCAAGGTCAGAGGTCATTTAGGGTCAATGAACTTAGACCATGTTGGGGGAATCAACATCAAAATCTTAACCTAAGGTTGAGTTTTTGAAATGTCATCATAACTTAGAAAATATATGGACCTAGTTCATGAAACTTATACATAAGGTTAATCAAGTATTACTGAACATCCTGAATGAGTTTCACGTCACATGACCAAGGTCAAAGGTCATTTAGGGTCAATGAACTTTGGCCGAATTGGGGGTATCTGTTGAATTACCATCATAACTTTGAAAGTTTATGGATCTGAATTATGAAACTTGGACATAATAGTAATCAAGTATTACTGAACATCCTGTGCAAGTTTCAGGTCACATGATCAAGGTCAAAGGTCATTTAGGGTCAATAAACTTTGGCCAAATTGGGGTATTTGTTGAATTACAGCCATAAATTTGAAAGTGTGTTGGTCTAGTTCATAAAACTTGGACATAATAGTAATCAAGTATCACTGAACATCCTGTGCGAGTTTCAGGTCACATGATCAAGGTCAAAGGTCATGTAAGGTCAAAGAACTTTGGCCACGTTGGGGGTATTTGTTGAATTACCATCATATCTCTATAAGTGTATTGGTCTAGTTCATAAAACGTGGAAATAAGAGTAACCAAGTATCACTGAACATCTTGTGCGAGTTATTGTAGTTTTCAAAATCAGCACTGCTGCTATATTGAATTGCGTGATGCAGGTGAGACGGCCAGAGGCATTCCACTTGTTTTCGATGAAAGGTTGTTGTCGAAGATTAAAGGTAACTTGTTTTTCTACGATAAAATGGTGTTGTCGAATGAAAAATGTGACTTGTTTTTTCTCTGATGAAAGGATGTTGTCAAAGATTGAAGGTGAATTGTTTCTCTAAGGTGAAAGGCTATTGTCGAAGATGGAAGGTGACTTGTTTCTCTATCATGAAAGGTGTTATGGAAGATGGAAGGTGATTTTTTTCTCGGTGATGAAAGAATGTTGTCGAAAAAAAGGTGACTTGATTCTCTAAGATGAAAGGGTGATGTCGAAGCTGGAAGGTGTCTTGTTTCTCTGTGATAAAAGGGTGTTGTCGAAGATGGAAGGTGACTTGTTTCTTTATGGTGAAAGGGTTTTGTGGAAGATGGAAGGTGATTTTTTTTTCTCGGTGATGAAAGGATGTTGTCGAAGTAGGAAGATGACTTGTTTTTCTACGATAAAATAGTGTTGTCGAAGAAAAAATGTGACTTGGATTTCTCTGATGAAAGGGTATTGTGGAAGATGGAAGGTGATTTTTTATTCTACGATAAAATGGTGTTGTCGAATAAAAAATGTGACTTGTTTTTTTTTCTGATGAAAGGATGTTGTCAAAGATGGAAGGTGAATTGTTTCTCTAAGGTGAAAGGCTATTGTCGAAGATGGAAGGTGATTTTTTTTTCTCAATGATGAAAGAATGTTGTCGAAAAAAAGGTGACTTGATTCTCTAAGATGAAAGGGTGATGTCGAAGCTGGAAGGTGTCTTGTTTCTCTGTGATAAAAGGGTGTTGTCGAAGATGGAATGTGACTAGTTTCTTTAGGATAAAAGGATGTTGTCGAAAAAAGAATGTGACTTGTTTTTCTATGATAAAAGGATGTTGTCGAAGATGGAAGGTGACTGTTTCTCTCTGATGAAAGGCTGTTGTCCAAGAAGGCAGGTGATTTTTTCTCGATGATGAAAGGATGTTGTCGAAGAAATAATGTGACTTGTTTTTCTCTGATTAAAGGGGTTGTCGAAGAAGGACGGTGACTTGTTTCTCTACGATAAAATGGTGTTGTCGAAGAAGAAATGTTACTTGTTTTTCTCTAATGAAAGGATGTTGTCGAAAAAAAGGTGACTTGTTTCTCTATGATGAAAGTGTGTTGTCGAAGATGGAAGGTTAATTGTTTCTCTATGATGAAAGGTGTTATGGAAGATGGAAGGTGATTTTTCTTCTCGGTGATGAAAGGATGTTGTCGAAGAAGGAAGGTTACTTGTTTTTCTACGATAAAATTGTGTTGTCGAATAAAAAATGTGACTTGTTTATCTCTGGTGAAAGGGTGTTGTGGAAGATGGAAGGTGATTTTTTTTTCTCGGTGATGAAAGGATGTTGTCGAAGTAGGAAGATGACTTGTTTTTCTACGATAAAATGGTGTTGTCGAAGAAAAAATGTGACTTGGATTTCTCTGATGAAAGGGTATTGTGGAAGATGGAAGGTGATTTTTTTTTCTACGATAAAATGGTGTTGTCGAATAAAAAATGTGACTTGTTTTTTTTTCTGATGAAAGGATGTTGTCAAAGATGGAAATTGAATTGTTTCTCTAAGGTGAAAGGCTATTGTCGAAGATGGAAGGTGATTTTTTTTCTCGATGATGAAAGAATGTTGTCGAAAAAAAGGTGACTTGATTCTCTAAGATGAAAGGGTGATGTCGAAGCTGGAAGGTGTCTTGTTTCTCTGTGATAAAAGGGTGTTGTCGAAGATGGAATGTGACTAGTTTCTTTAGGATAAAAGGATGTTGTCGAAAAAAGAATGTGACTTGTTTTTCTATGATGAAAGGTGACTGTTTCTCTCTGATGAAAGGGTGTTGTCGAAGAAGGCAGGTGATTTTTTCTCGATGATGAAAGGATGTTGTCGAAGAAATAATGTGACTTGTTTTTCTCTGATTAAAGGGGTTGTCGAAGAAGGACGGTGACTTGTTTCTCTACGATAAAATGGTGTTGTCGAAGAAGAAATGTTACTTGTTTTTCTCTGATGAAAGGATGTTGTCGAAAAAAAGGTGACTTGTTTCTCTATGATGAAAGTGTGTTGTCGAAGATGGAAGGTGATTTGTTTCTCTCTGATGAAAGGTGTTATGGAAGATGGAAGGTGATTTTTTCTTCTCGGTGATGAAAGGATGTTGTCGAAGAAGGAAGGTTACTTGTTTTTCTACGATAAAATTGTGTTGTCGAATAAAAAATGTGACTTGTTTATCTCTGTTGAAAGGGTGTTGTGGAAGTAGGAAGGTGACTTGTCTTTCTACGATAAAATGGTGTTGTCGAAGAAGAAATGTGACTTGGTTTTCTCTGATGAAAGGGTGTTGTCAAAGAAATGTGATTTGTTTCTCTCTGAGGAAAAGATGTTGTCGAAGACGAAAGGTGACCTGTTTCTTTATGACGGAACGTTGTTGTCGAAGCTGAAAATGACTTGTTTCTCTATGATGAAAGGGCGTTCTTGAAGATGGAAGATGACTTGTTTCTCTTTATTGCAAGGGTGTTGTCGAAGACGGAAGATGACTTGTTTCTCTAGGATTAAAGTGTGTTATCGAAGACAGTGGGGGATGGAAGTTGACTTATAATATGAAAGGTTGGCGAAGTTCATGGACGATGAGACACAACTTACATGAGCATTCAAACACATGGGCGTTCATGGTTGATGATTGAGCAACTGAAAGAAGTGCGCTTTGGAATTGTATTTGTTGATGAGGATGATCTCCCGAACTTGAAAAAGTTCAAAATCAAAATAGGTAACTATCATCTTCGACAAATCCTTTGTGTCAGGAAACCTTTAAAATAATATACACTTAACTTAGCCCAGTTCCCAAAGGATCTGACATTGTCAGATTACATCAACGTATCTACCACTGTTTTTGACATTTAATACTCTATTGTCTCACGCAAATAATCGATCCTAACCTTTCAAAATATCATGTAATCGCTTATTGATTACTTTATGTTCGTTTGTCTATAAATGCTTTATTAAATACAAATAACTTTCATTATCAAGATAGATCCAATCTACTAATATTAAGCAAACAGTTCCGCAGCAAAGAGCACAGTGTAATCACACAGTTCATTGTCTTAAGCTTGCATCCAAGCCTGTAGCTATGAGATCGTGGAGTAATATGCTGTATTGATCCACGGGCAACCGAATCGCGTCGAACATGTCTCATTTTTATGCGGGGGCCTCATAGTCTTCTCTCCCAACTCCCTGGTCCAACCAAAGCTTCCATATTGGGTATTCTAGAACTGTAAAAAAGCAGAAACCCGTGTTAATGACATTCGTTGGTTTTAGAAAGTAATGGCTCTGGACTTTGATACATAAATTATGCATACTGAAAATAGGATAAAAACAAAATAAATGGATTGACATTTTAAACAGACAATGACCATAATCATCATTCTGTATTTTTTATGTTGTTATTTGCATTTGTCGTGAGGTACACATCAATGGAATATCACTTTTCCTTTTGTATTTCGTTTGCCACACTCCTCTTTCTTCCCTATCTAAAATTCACGGTAATTTGAGTTAAAAAAATCTCGACCTATCACTGCATTAACCAAGGTTACCATTTTGTTGGGGTGGACTTCCCCTTTAAAAACTATCAAATCTCGTAAAATTAAACTTACCACCATAAAATGAAAACAAACGAGACATTGCAAGGTTCGACAACGGCTTCCATCTCAGTCATTCGTGTGAAAATATTTTAGGCATTCCAGACCTGTAGCATAAACAAGTAATCATGTTAATGGCATTCATTGATTTTGATAATAGCTTTGAACTTTTAAAAATATATTACGTTCATTTGATCTAGGATATGAAACAAAAAAAAAGAATTTCACCTAACAATGGCCCTAATCATCATCCTCACTTTTAATAAGTGTTGTTTGGCCTATACTTCTCATGAGGTCAACAGAAAATATGTATTAAAAAATTGTAGTTTTCATTTTACAATAATTATCACTATGTATGATGAAGATGAATCGCTATCATGAAGATCGTTATTACCGTCATCCTTGTAAATATCACTTGTTATATATACTTCTGTTTCAGCTAGGTATATTGACATAAAGAAAGTTAGGCCTATATGGCATACTTTCCGTGAAGTCGGTGAATATATGTAAATATATATGTATATGTATGTATATATTGTGTGAAAGAAATGGATGAAGAGAACAATGGTAGGCGTAGCTTAAATCAAGGTTCCCCAGAGCTATCTACCCTTATGGAAAAATTGGTGATGCCGAAAAAATGTCTCTGCCGGGAATCGAACCCGGACCCCCAGCTCTGAACGCCGGTGCCTTAACCACTAGACCACAGAGACGGGTTAGTGGCTAGGGCGACCCCGATCCGATTGACCGTCAGATAGACAGATTTTCGACACCATACCAATTATAATTTCCTTTGTCGGGTTAAGGTGGGTTTTGAACAATGACAAGCCGCCATGCCTCAGCTGGATCAAAGCTATTGCTTTGATACAGTACACGTATGGGAGAAAGTATACAAATGTGTGAAGTTATACATGTACTACAGCTTTGGCAACTCTTTTATTTGAATATTGTGTGAAAGAAATGGATGAAGAGAACAATGGTAGGCGTAACTTAAATCAAGGTTCCCCAGAGCTATCTACCCTTTTGGAAAAATTGGTGATGCCGAAAAAATGTCTCTGCCGGGAATCGAACCCGGGCCCCCAGCTTTGAACGCCGGTGCCTTAACCACTAGACCACAGAGACGGGTTAGTGGCTAGGGCGACCCCGATCCCATTGACCGTCAGATAGACAGATTTTCGACACCATACCAATTATAATTTCCTTTGTCGGGTTAAGGTGGGTTTTGAACAATGACAAGCCGCCATGCCTCAGCTGGATCAAAGATATTGCTTTGATACAGTACACGTATGGGAGAAAGTATACAAATGTGTGAAGTTATACATGTACTACAGCTTTGGCAACTCTTTTATTTGAATATTGTGTGAAAGAAATGGATGAAGAGAACAATGGTAGGCGTAGCTTAAATCAAGGTTCCCCAGAGCTATCTACCCTTTTGGAAAAATTGGTGATGCCGAAAAATGTCTCTGCCGGGAATCGAATATATATATATATATATATATATATATATATACATATATGTATGTGTGTGTGTGTGTGTCTAAATGTTAGTTTAAAATATTTTGTGTAAAAAAAATGGGGGAAGATCGTTTTTTGCTTGTGTTTCTTTTTCCTGACACAAATCACCGCCAATTGGAAGCGAATAGCATTATTTCTTGTTGACCTTTTTATGAACAAAAATGCCCCTATTAAAAAATCCCGGACCCCCCTCCTGGATTCAAGGTATTGATAATATGATTGAAATCACGAAGCGGTCGGTGGATTCGGTTGTGCGTGAGTGAGCGTGCGATGCTATGGTTGATGGATGTGAATTACTTTAATACAAAATACTGGAAAAAAATAAACCGGACTGTATGTGTGTCTGTGAATATACTATAGGGCCTACGTATTATGATTCAAAATGTGTTTTCTTTTCATACTAGTTAGCTTAATGAAATAGGTCAAGGAGAACCCGGATGAGTGGTTTCATTGGAGAATGAAAACGATGTATGAGGATGATTCTGTTCAGCACGTATCTACCTTCACCGGTGCCAATTCCGATAACATAGTCCTGATTGAGAACGTGACTGCTGGTAACAAAAGGGGGACAAACTGTTACCCCATTACCAATAAGAAATATTTATGATGATGATGATAATTATATTGATAACAACATCATCAATTATTATAATAATAATAATGATAATATTAATAATGATAATAATACTAATACTAATAATACTACCAACAATAATAATAATACAATTTGTAGGGAGCAGCTTATACAAATGTTTAAATTTAGCGCAAGGGTGGGCAGGCAACAAAATTATTTGTCCACCGCTGCTGCAGTTCAAGACATCAAGTCTACATGATATGAATATTCATGGCCTGCGTCTTCGGAATAAGAGAACGCACGCATGTGCACTCGTCTTCACAAAATTGTGGTCGTTTGCGTTGCCAGGAATGATTCAGCATCCTCAAATTACCGGTACCCTTACCAGGGGCGGCGATCATGGGGGGCCGGGGGCACAGTTCCCCCTCCCCACTTTTTGAAGCACTACAAAGTGCCCTTCTTGCGCAAGAAAAATTCTCCCTCATGATTGTGCACTGTGCCCCTTTCAGAGGAGGATCCGTTTTATGTGTTACCAAGTGTCCTTTCTCGTATAGGTGTCATTTTTTTAAAGCAAAATGATCCCTCTCAAACGTGTGTGCCCCTTTCCACTGTGAAGAACCCGATTTATGTCGTTAGCAAGTGTCATGTATTGTATCACTGTCAATTTTTACCGAAAAATACCTCCTCACGAACGTGTTCTGTGCCCCTTTCACCTGAGAAGGATCTATTTCATGTGTGAACAAGTGCCCAATTGCCTTCTTGTAAATGTCCTATTTCGGAACTCCTGTGCTTCAGCGGGAGGGTGCACCCGTCTACGCCCTAGCTATATACGAAAGTTTTGTGGCCGCGGACCTTCCGTAAGAACACGTTTTATTTTTATGTAGGTATCAACTCAATCATGAAGTCTTTCAAATTCCACAGAGGCGTTCTTATCTTAATGACGAACTATACGTACAGATCAAATACGGCAATTGCAGAGATGATAACAAATACAAGAACAGGTAAGACTTTTGTATTTCACTTGTCATTAATTGGTCCAATATATTACTTAGTAAAAAAATCCTTTCCTTATAATTCTCGGTTGAAGTCGGTCTATTCGCTTTGCTACTGGTCTTGCAATCCACTACAAGAGTGTCAAATCCATTCTTTAGGTCAATTTTTCATCAAATTTGATTTTTTTGTCTGAATGTATAGATTTCTAGTAGCTCTATAAGATGATACCAAAGAAACGTTGAAATTCCCATTAAAAAGTGCTATAAAATGGCTTTAAAATATTTTTTTTTTCAAAAGGAGATAAGTCCACACAGATTTTTTTTTGGAAAAGAATATGAATATGAAGACAGGTAGATTTCTTTTATACCCAATTTGATGTCCTCATGCATGTCATGGTAGGGTATCAGGAAAATTTGGTTTCGCATTAGAATATTGCAATATGGGAGAATTTGAAAAATGCTTTTCTTGGAGTGGACCTAACCCCTTTTGGAAACAAACTATTCTTAAGAGCTCATTTGTCAAAAGGGGTTAGGTCCATTGTTAATAAATTTAATTGTTTTCTGTCTCAAAACCTCTAAATTCTTAGTCGTTCTGATGAAAACAAAGAAAATATGAATTTCACATGAAAAACGTAAATAAAAGTGGCAAAGAAAAATCACTATTTTAATCAAAATAGATTGGATTCATTTCAGTTTACTTGCAAAAGGGGTTAGGTCTACAATGAGTTTTTTTTTTAAATATATAGAAAAAAAATGAAGACAGGTAGATTTCTTTTATACCCAATTTTATGTTCACATGATAGGGTAGTACATCATGACAATTTAGTTTCTCATAAGAATATTGCAATAAGTGAGAATAAAAAACGTGTTTTTTCTTGGAATGGTCCAAAGTGGACCTAACCCCTTTTGCAACTAAACTCTTCAAATACAGACCAATATCACTATTACCATCATTATCAAAAGTTTTGTAAAGGATCGTATTTATTAGAGTGACAGACTTCTTAAACAAACATAATAATTTTTGCAAATCACAGTTTGGCTTTCGAGCAAATCACAAGACAACTCAAGCGATATTGAAATGCATCGATTTATTATCACATGTCGTTGATCAAAATTTACATACAATTGCAATATTCCTGGACTTTTCCGAGGCTTTCGATACAATTAACCCTGATATCCTACTATTAAATTTGTCACACTATGGTGTTAGAGGGAAAGCCTTGGAATGGTTCAGGAATTATCTATCAAATAGAAAACAATTTGTACAAATAGATAATCATAGTTCTGCATTGCGACCAATAAATTGTGGAGTTCCACATGGTAGTATATTGGATCCGTTATCATTTATTATACACATAAATGACTTTATAAATGATTAATACACATAAATCTTCAGATGTTGTATCTTTCATTTCATTTTCAGAAGATTCGACCTTATTTTATTCTCATGCGAACCAAAATAAACTATCATCTGATATAAATCTTGAACTGAGACATGTAGTTTAATGGGTTAAAGCCAACAAATTATCCCGTAACATCCTGAGGACAAACTTTATGTTTTTTAGTAATACTTTGCAAAATCTACCTGGAGACATCCTTTTGGACGACACTCTTCTGAATAGGGTCTCTTCAACCAAATTCTTAGGGCTCATGATTGACGATAAATTGAAATGGAACATTCATATTCAAAATATATCAAACTATATCCAGGAATCTTGGTGTAATGAATAAACTTAGACATTTTTTTTTTCAAAAATCAAAACTTTTTACACTATATTCCTCCCTAATACTTCCGTATCGTAATTATGGAATAATGACATGGGGTAACGCCAACAAACGCCAACAGGGCAATTCATGTACAAATTTAATTTAAATGAACTGCCAAACATATTAATTAACATGTTCACAAAAATAACGTCATCAACAATTACCCCACAAGACAATCCCTCGTTTTCCACCTTCCCCGTACCCGCACTCAACTTGCACAAAGAACAATTTCCTTTTACGGTCCTAAATACTGGAATACACTCAGTCACGACATCATTAACTCCGTTAGTCTGAACTGCTTTAAAATCAAGCTAAAAAAGCACATTCTCGAATCTTATACAGTGCGTATCAAAAAAAAGTTTACACTTAGAAAAAATCTTGTAAAATTATACATTTGTAATATTTTGAAGACCTTTTCCACATTTTAACATTGGCACAGATCCATCTAATCAATTGACGATATAACTGTCGAAAAATATTTCCGCTTGAGTGAGCACCACTTACTTTTGAAAAGTTAGTGAAAAATGATTTGCGCAGAACTTTGAAATAGTTAGGCGAATAAAAGTAGACCTTAATCATGGAGAACACGTGGAATTAAGCAAATAAAATTTGATTTGAAGATATATTTTACCTTTTAAACTTATTCCTTGCCCAAAACACTCCGAAGAGTGCATTGCGCCCCACCCCATTCCCCCACACACCGAGGCAGTTTATAATCACCCGCGTCGCGTGCGGGTTCGTAATCACTCGCGTTTTGAATTTTTTGCGATTTTTTTTTTATTTCGGTGCGATTTTTTTTTAACGGTGTCTTCAATGGGACAGACATGAAGGGAAAATAAAATGAAATTGAAATTCGAGTTTCGTTTTAAGCCGGCAATTAAGTGCCTTAAAATAAAATGTACTCGACTACTGTTTTAACATAACAAACAAGCAAATCAGCCACGTGGCTCAACTAACTTAGAATAGATCCGGACTTCTACTGTGTCTTATACGAGGACTCCGAGTCGGAACTTGCCATATCTGCCACATCGATATTACATCGTATCATTCCCATATGCGGACATGCCTGCATGCAATGGCCCCAAGGCGGCCGGACCCGGCCGCAGTCGGACACGACGTGCATCGGTAGCATAGAGCAAGCTAACGTGAGTCGAGCTGAGTTAGATCCCACGTTATATATGAGACGCCGATTGTACCAATATTATATAGAACAGTTATTTGTTATATAATCATTATTCATTAAATAATAACTATTATTTATATATAATTTACATTCTATTTGTAAATAATTACTATTATATAAAATAACATTTCTAATTATTTATATATAATTCCAAGTAATACTTCATTACTTGTAGATAATAATAGTTCGACATTCCATTATTTATAAATAATGATTATTTGTTTTTATTATCTATAAATAATAATCTTTGTGTTTCATTATTTATAAATAATGACACTGCATACTTCATTATTTATGAATAATTGCAATTCGTTTTTTTATTATTTATAAATAACTTTGTCGAGTTTTCTATTATTTATAAATAATAATTATCTATTAACAATGCCAGTGCACATTTCTTTATTTATAAATAATTTGTTGAGTTTCCCATTATTTATAAATAATGAAAATTCATCGTGTTTCATTATTTATAAATAACATTTTTGTTTGAATATCCCATTATTTATAAATAATCATTATTTATAAATAATAGAATGTCGAACTATTATTATTTACAAATAATGAAGTATTACTTGGAATTATATATAAATAATTAAAAATGATATTTTATATAATAGTAATTATTTACAAATAGAACGTAAATTATATATAAATAATAGTTATTATTTAATGAATAATGATTATGTAACAAATAATTGTTCTATATAGTATTGGTACAATCGGCGCCTCATATGTAACGTGGGATCTAACTCAGCTCGATTCACGTTAGCTTGCTCTATGCTACCGATGCACGTCGTGTCCGACCGCGGCCGGGTCCGGCCGCCTTGGGGCCATTGCATGCAGGCATGTCCGCATATGGGAATGATACGATGTAATATCGATGTGGCAGATATGGCAAGTTCCGACTCGGAGTCCTCGTATAAGACACAGTAGAAGTCCGGATCTATTCTAAGTTAGTTGAGCCACATGGCTGATTTGCTTGTTTGTTATGTTAAAACAGTAGTCGAGTACATCTTATTTAAGGCACTTGCCGGCTTAAAACGAAACTCGAATTTCAATTTCATTTTATTTTCCCAGCGTGTTTGTCCCATTGAAGACACTGTTAGAAAAAAAATCGCACCGAAATGAAAAAAAAATCGCCAAAAATAAAAAAAGCGTGTGATTACCAACGCGACGCGAGTGAATATAATAAGCCCACACCGAGGCCATCGTGACGATATTTGCTTTACACTGAGCTGTGATTTACATGACATGGCTTAGGCTTGATTTTCATTTTGTTAATCAGTGTCAAGATTTGGAAAAGTGTGGAGAAACAAGTACTAAATGAAAGATGAAATTTAAACCAGCTTTAAATGATAAAAACTTAGTGAAAAAATGGTGGAGATGTCTGATATAAACTTTTGTATTTAGATGTAGTTATGTCCTCAGATCCAGCTGGCACAAAAAGGGTAAAAGTTGTGCTTACTAAGTGTTGAAATTTTAATTTGGGTGGCAAAATCTTTACAAAATGCTTGAATGTATCCGTTTTATTTCAATTGAATAAAAGTGCAAGGGAAATGTATGAGAAATGTTTCGCAGGGTAAGTTTGATTTCGCCCTTTCCCCTTGACACAGCGTGAAAACGAGCATTTCTGCGCAAACAGATTTCTGCGAGCTTTACGAAAATGGACAGTGTTCACTCAAGTGTAACATTCTGTCAAAACTTTTACTTTTATTGGATAGATGAGACCCAACCCCAAGAATATATTTGAAAAAATTACCCACATGTTGTATATTTTTTAATTCCCAGGGCTTTTTCAAGGTGTAAATTTATTTTGATACGCACTGTAGATTAAGCCCCAATTGAGCGCTCACGACCCAACCTCTCTCTTCTCTCTCTCTTCCTTCCTCTTTGTCCTTCCCTTTCATCTGCCATCGCCCTTATTTTTTCTTCCTTTCTTTCTCTTTCATCCACACAGGTGCACCAGTCTTTCTTCTCGGTTACATTTCTTTTCACTTTCCATCCATCGTTTCCGTCCTCCATTCACCATAATAGCATAAGACGTTCTCTTTTTTAAAATTGTTTTGTTCTCGTTCTTGCATTTATACTTATACCTACAAATCTGTATTTTAACTTATTGTTTGATGAATCCTGCTTTTTAGTGCATGGATCCCTCCATTTCCTCAACATTTATTTAAATAGTAAAGATGAATAAAAGAAGGTGTATGCAAAATGCTTTATCACGAATATTCTAGTTATTATTATCATAATTATCTAGGTCATTATAAATATCAGTATTAATGTGATATTGTTTGTGTCTATTGTAAATATTTGTTTATCTATTTCATATTGTCATACGGTATATATTTGTATATTCATTTATATATTTGTAATGATTTCTTTTACTGTTTAATTGACTTGAGTTGAAACGAAAATAAATCAAAACTGAAACTGTTAATGGCATATGACAAGTTAAGGTTTATGTTTATATAAGTATGTTTTGAGATGTTTTTGGAAGAGGTCGGGAGAAGAGAGGTTTCGGACATGTCGGAGAGATGGAGGGAGTTTGTTCCAAAGACGGGGGGCAATTAAGAGATTGAAAAGAGTTGAAACCGGCCTGTTTTCTGCATTTTGGAATGACATAGGAAAAAGCAGCTGCAGAACGAAGAGAGAATGTAGATCTTTGTTGCTGAAATAATGAAGAAATGTAAGAAGGAAGTGTGGTTGACAGATTTATAGGTTTGAATAAGTATTCGATAATGTATTCTATCAGAAACAGAGCCAATGAAGTTCATTTAGAAGAGGGATAGCACGACACCATTTTGGTTTGTGACAGATTAATCTTGCACATTTGTTCTGAAGGCGTTGAAGTCTTTCAAGATCTTGTTTACTAATACCCCCAAGTAAGCAACCGCCATGGTCGAGCCTGGAGAGCACAAGTGCTCTAACGACATTATGACATGTGTTATTATCCAAGAAACTTCTGATGCGATTGAGACTGTATATTAGCCAGTTGAGAGTACGACACAATTATGTTACATGTTCAGTCGATTTCATTTCACTTATAAAAACAACTACTAAATCATTAATGGTTGATGGTATATGAATATCTATGTCAGTCTTTAAAAGAAAAAGAAAGGTCAAGGAACCGATTAAGGTGTGCAGGAGATGCAGCAACAAAAAACTATGTTTTTACAAGAATATAATTTCAATTTATTATTAAAAAGCCACGATTGAATGCCAGACAAACATTTTGAAATCCGAAAATACGCGCAAGCTGCATTTTCAGGATTGGTAGGATAAAAAAATGATGAACATCTGAATGTCATCGGCATAAATGTGATACTGAATTGAGTGCCGACTGATGATGTTCCCAATATTACCGATGTAGTATGTAAACAACTTTATGTGCACTCGACTAGTAGACATGTTGCTAAGATACGATTTGAACAAGGAAAGAGCATTATTTCATAGGCCGAAATCATCAGCCAACCTTTGGATTTTGTGATCTACCGTATCAAAAGCAGATAAGAAGTGAAGCATTAATAAGAAAACAGCTTGCATATTATAAATTGCACAATTCAGATCATTCTGTAGACTAATCAGTGTAGCTTCAGGGCTATGTGCCTCACGATATGCAGACTGCATTGGATCAAGTAAATTATTCTGTGTCACAAAGATAAGATAAGATAAGATAAGATAAGATAAGATATTTATTCGTCTTTCTTTCTGCACATACATTTTATCTTACAAGTATGATTTCACATTCTACAAATGAAAAAAATCAATTAACCATAAATCATTGTTACAGTAGAAAAAAAGAAACATAGCAAATAACTAAACGTATTGAGAGAAAGACAAGGAGAACCCCTGAAAAAGCAAGGCTTGTAAGGCTAGGGTCTCCTTTGTTTCAAGTACATGACTGAATAGTATTCAGTGTTGACATGTAATATCTTTAAAAATACAAAAGAAAAAAAAATGCAACAATAAAACAAAAAAGACAAACTAAAACTAATCAATGACAAAAAAACACACACTAATAGAATACATTGCTTGAATGTACAGTTATGAAGTCTAATAAACTAACAACAATATGATATAATTAAGTGATATATGATGGAAGAGGAAATAAGTATGGATAACATGGCATGAAAAAAAAGAGGACGATCGTATGTATAAATAATAATAGTAAAGTAAAAAAACAAAACATGACAAAGGTAAAAGAAACACGAGAAAAGAATACAAAAGGAAAAAAACATGGGCTGACCCTCTGCAGAAGAATCCAGTTAGACAAGATACAAGATAAATATATATTGATATATCATAACATTCTCCAGTCTTATATACAGATTTTTTTAGGCTCCAAAATTAAAAATAACATAGTATATAAAAGCATATCTTAACCTAGAGCAACTCACAAATAACAATTAAGAAGATAACCTTTAAGTACACGCTGAAAAGTATAAATGCTTACCGATTTTTTTATATTTGAATTGAGAGAGTTCCAGAACCTGGGTCCTGTATTTACAACTGTCCTAAAAGCAGAACTTGTATGTAACTTGGGTAAGTGGAATGCAGAAGCATTTCGTGTATAATAGTTATGTATGTCACTATTTTTCATGAACATTGTGACCAGAGCTGGTGGCATGATGCCTGCATTGTATGCATACATTAGAGTACCAAGTTGAAAATCATAGATATCTTGTAATTTTAGAATTCTATGCTCATAAAAAAGTGGGGTAGTATGCGAGCGATAGTTAACATTACAAACAATTCTTAAAACTCTTTTCTGAATCAAGTACACCCTTTCTAGATTGGTTTTAAGAGAATTACCCCATGCAAGAACACCGTAATTGAGATACGGGAGAATTAGTGTTGAATACATCATACAAAGAATATCAGTAGAGAAAAAGGATTTTAATTTGTATATTACACCACTATTTTTTGATAATGTCTTACATAGATGATTTATATGGGTTTTCCAAATCAGTTTTTCATCTATATGCAACCCCAGAAATTTGGTCGTCTTTACTCTATCTATTAACACATCATTAAATATAACATCACCTGGAAATTCTCTTATCGTGTTGCTAAAGAGCATATAATTTGTTTTCTGCATATTTAGAGATAATTTATTTGCTTGAATCCACAAAGTGACTTTCCTCAGTTCACTATTAACTGTTTTTAAAAGGGTCTCAGGATTTCTGTGGGAATGATACAAACTTGAATCATCTGCAAATAAAATGAACGATAAAATATCAGAGGAATAGTGAAAATCATTAATATACACAATAAATAATAACGGACCAAGGAGGGATCCCTGGGGAACACCACAAGTGACATTCTGTAAACCTGACTCAGCATCCTTTATTGAGACAAATTGTTTCCTGTCAGCTAAGTAACTCTTGAACCAGTCCAATGCTGTACCCCTGATACCATAATGTGATAACTTGCCAGTCAAAATATCATGATCTACTGTGTCAAAAGCTTTCGAATAATCAAGAAATATACCAATTGTATGCATCTTTTTGTCTATGGATTGTGATACTTTATCAATAAAATGTAGCAAGGCATGGGTGGTGGTATGTTTCTCGCGAAAGCCAAACTGAAATTTAGAAAAAATATTACTCTTGTTGAAAAATTTCAAAGTTCTAACATAAATCACTTTCTCAAGAATCTTTGAGAATGCAGTCAATAGAGAAATAGGTCTGTAATTATTCAGACATTGAGGGTCTCCTTTCTTAAAAATAGGTACGACCTTCGCAATTTTCATGTCAGTAGGAACTTTCCCACATGACATTGATAGATTAAAGACATGAAGTAGGGGTTGAATAATTCCTAAGATAATTTCTTTAATTAAGTTGTTAGAAACCCCATCATAACCAGGACTTTTCCCGTTTTTAAGAGATTTCACAATGGTAAGCAGTTCTTCCCGAACTACTGGTAAGAAAAATAAACTTGTACTATTTTGCTCTTTCATAAAATCTCTGTAAGTCTGCTGAGAAAGTGGCACTGCCCGTGAAAGTTTTGGACCAATGCTGCAAAAGTAATCGTTAAAGTTGTCTGCTATAATATTCCTTTCTTCCACCACATGACCGTTAATTTCAATACTCTTTACATGAGATATCTTTTCCTTTGACTTGAATACTTTCTTAATCACTTTCCAAGTTCCCTTGATATCGTTTCTTGTTGCCTGAAATTGAGTGCGATAATATGATTTCTTTGCAGTACGAAGGACTGAAGTAAGCGTATTTTTATAATTTACATAACGTTTACGTGAAGATTCGGTACCACGCACTTTATACGTATAATACAGCTTGTTTTTCTTGTTAATGGATCTCAACAAAGAAGCACTAACCCATGGCATAATAGGAACATTTTTACGATTTCTTCTACTTTGCTTTACAACTGGTACATTTTTATTATACAGAGACATGAATTTTTGTAAGAACCTTTTAAACGATATGTTCACATCATTTTCTTTAAGAACTTCACTCCAGTCCGTTTCTATCAAGGCTGCCCGCAGCTTTGCAATATTAGCGGAAGTGTTTTTCCGAATTGATTTGGATTCTTGTTTACAGACTTTACCCAAGCTTAGACGAGCGAAGATTGGGAAATGATCTGAAATATCTGATACAATAATCCCTGAGGATGGAAAAGGTTGTTTATTACAGAAAATGTTATCTATGAGCGTAGATGAAGTTTCAGTTACCCTTGTTGGTTTAATAATTAATGGCATTAAGGAAAAGGACAGCATCATATTAAGAAACGCATCATAATGATAGTTTTCATCACACTGGAGGAGGTTTATGTTATAATCACCCATTATGAAAATTGTTTTGTTTACGAAAAGTGGGTTTGAAAGAATACTATGCATTTCGTTCACAAAACTCTCTAAGTTACTCTGAGGGGGTCTATACACAACTCCAAATAAAACATTTCTTTTTCCTGGAATGAAGCACTCTGCGAATATTGATTCCATATGCTCAGCCATCATATTTAGCTCATCCCTTAATTGAAAGTCCACTGAATCTGGAATATATAAAGCAACTCCACCTCCTTTTTTAGCATATCTATGATTAGACACAAGATTATGACCAGGAATATGATAAAGATTTAAGTCATTCTCACTCGAGAACCAGGTCTCAGTGACTCCAATCACTGCTTTACTATCTTCAAATTTTTCAATTAGTGTACTAAATGCATCAAAGTTCCTAGGCATACTTCTCATATTTAAATGCAAGACAGTAGCAATTTCAAGATTGTCTCGAAAACTATTAATAAACTGATTTTCTGAATAGTATTGACAGTTAATTGCAGAAGCATGTCCTAAATCATCAGTATCACTAAGCTCTAGTATTCTTGAATTATTTTCTAAGGAGCTACAAATGGCTTCTTCTATACTAATCATTTGGATGTTGAGTATACAATTTCAAGTGAAATCTAACTGTTTGCGCCATAAAGAACATGTCAGCATGAAAAGGAAGATTGTCAAGATACACACATACTATATAAGAGAAAAACATACAATAATGTATATCAAATAAGATGAACATATTTTGATGTATTGTATTTATAGTTTGTGAATGATTATTATTTTTTTATGCACTTTTTGTTAAGAAAGGAGTCCGAGGACAATTTTTGTGTTTTTTATACATGACAATAAAATGAATTGAATTGAATTGAATATTATATAAATTACAAATGCAAATGAAAAAAAGAAAAAGATGATTAGAGATTGCAATAGAAATAACAATGAAAGAAAAAAAAACACAAATGAAAATTAAAAGGAAAGTTGAATGGAAAAAAAAGAAGTAACTTTGGGTTGTCATGGGATTTGGCTTGCAAGGAAATAACAATTTTTTTTCAAAGTGGGAATATAGGTCAGCATGATATTCTACAATAAACATTAATTACAATTCAAAGCTTCAAAATATCATCATCACATGTGATTAGTTTTTTCGTAAGTCCGCCTCCCGTGTTCTTAAGTCCAGCGAAAATTTTTCCATCGTTGCTCCAAGACCGCTCAACTTTCGGTGAGTGACGAACATTGAAAAGAAGCTTCTGTCTTGTGGGAGTCAGATCATCATTAACAAAGATTTTTGAACCCTTCAACTTTGATCTGGCTCCCATAATACGAGCTCGGGTGCGGAGGCTGGAAAACTCCACTAGCAGTTGACGAGGAGAACTTCTTCTTGCTCCTTTGTCTACTAGAGGACCCAGTCGATGACATCGGACAAAGTCGGATGAAGTCACGTTGACCCCCATCCTCCTGCCAATGTCAATGACAGCCTCCTCTGGATCTTCATCTTTCACCTCTGGAACTCCTTGGATCCTGATGTTGCGTGACCTGGATTTTTGCTCCAGGTCATCAAGTCTTTGCTCTAAGACTGCCATCTTTTCCACAGATTTCTTTTCCGCCTCCTTATGTAGCTGTATCTCTGACTCCTGGGCCTTTATCCTCCCCTCAAGCTCCATGATCTGGCCCTCCTGCATCTCTAGCCGGGTGATAATTGCAGACATTGCCTCCGTAACCGCATCTTGTACAAACTTTTTTAATTGGCTGCTTTTCTCGAGCTTGTCGATGACAAGCTGGGCAATGTCGTCAGATTCCCTTTTTGTTGGCATATTAAAAAATATGGGTTTATAATGAGATGAAAAGTGGGAAATAATCAACAACAAAAAAACAGATTGTTGAAAATTAATGCGAGTGAAGGCTGCAGCGGAGGAAAAGACCCAAGTGAAAGGGCAGGTTTATTTGAACAGCAAGAGCATTGATAGAGTAGTACTCTGTTTTGAAGCGAAGACTATGTCTACAGGAATGGAATGTTAACTAATAGCTACTCAAGGACATTTCTCCACGTTGATCCACTTTCACTTTCATTAACATTTTTAGCTCCAGGTATCACAAAAAGTCCAAGGTGTGGGACTGTAGTAAGAAGTTCCTTGCAAGACCCATGAGAAATCCAACCAAAAAACACATAAAGTTTCTTCATTCTGATAGTAGCTTATATCAACACAGATGTCACAATGATGGCATCTATTAGCTGCACAACATATGAAGTGTGAAGTATGAAGACTTAAACTGGAAAAAAAGATTTTTTGTAGACACTTTACGAGCACATAAGAGAATGAGCAAAAGTAGATACATGTTTGGAAACAGCCTTTTCAATCACTTTGCCTACAAATTGCATGTTAGACACAGGTCTATAACTACCTAAACTATCTTTGTCCAGGGTAGACTTCTTGAAAACCGGTGTTATAATGGACGATGTAAGACTTTCTGGGATGTAAGACTTTCTGGGACTTTCGGTGAATCGCCCCCATCAGTTTCCTTGGGGTTGCTGCGTGTATTATTCTCAATAGGCTGCACAACCAGGTATTCTGCAAGATGTGTAAAAATGGGAGAATATCTAATGACCTTTCTTTTTTCTTTTCGAATTTCGCGTACATTTTGTAATGAAAACCCTTTTTTTTTTTTTTTTTTTGGAGGGGGGGGGGCATTTTCAAATTAACTGCAGCACCCCCCCCCAAAAAAAAAATCGTTCCCAGGGCCCTGTAACCTAGACAATTATGCGAGCCTAATTGCGTGCGTTGCCCTGATGTAAAATGGCGTTGGTACATGTACTTTTTCAGAGGAGCGTGAATTTTCTCAAGTGAGCCCTGTAGTGTTTGAGAGTTATTAACTCTATATGGTTTCGATACAATCTTTTCCTTTGTTTCTTTCTTATGAAATTTTGTCTTACTTTGGCGATAGTGATTTCGTCCATAAGATTGGACCTTTGTCTGAGAGATCGGATAAGTACAAGACATGGTTACTCAGTATCCTGCGCAGCAACAATTGTCGACGTATTCTTGACGTAGCATGCGGAACGGGATGAGTGCATATTTCATATACCTTTCAAGTATTCGAAACAGATATAATAAGCGGGTGTTTCAAAGAGAATTAAGCGTGACGTCGAGTAATGCGTATCTGCTGACGCGCAAATTAACGCGCAATATTATTGATTACAGAACATAGCGTGCGTCTTCTTAGCTTTTATCAAATGCGGCCTTTTTGCTGCATGCAACTGGACATTGAAATAAGTCCGGCTTTACACTGCAAAAAACTCCGGTGTTGATTTAACACCAGCCCGGAATGTCCACACCAGAGAAGTATTGAAACAACACCAGTTTGGAATCAAACCGATGCTGTTTTAATACTAATTGGTGTTGTATAAAACACCTATCTAGATTAGACCAAAACGAAACTAGTGTTGTTTAACACTTCTCTGGTGTGGACATATATAGATTCCGGGCTGGTGTTAAATCATCACCAGAATTTTGCAGTGTAAGTCATAATTATCTTTATGAAACATACACTGTATAAATCAATCGGAGTGGAAGTTAACCCACGGGAATGTCACCACGGGAATGTCGACAGAGCGGTAGCACTCTTTAGTGAGCTCCTGAAAACATACTATATTTTGGTGGAAAATTACATGCCTACTTGGATCAAATATTGCCAAAATGGACGTTAGACAGAAAGAGTACAATCTACGGGGGCAAGTTCCAGGTAAAAAAGCCAACAATACTGGATCTAAAAGGAGGGAAACTGGTCAGAAAAACTTTGGAACCGCAAGCCACGATACGCATGACGCCATGTTTCCTCAGGGTGCCACGGTTGGCGCCAATTTCGCCGATACCTCCCGCACGTCCAGCACCAGTACGGTACACGATGTGAATGGACCGCCGACCCCCAACACGGTACCTACGGAATTAACGGCATTCATGAGCGATATTAGAGATATGTTTACCAGCTTCACCTCTCAGGTAAATACCAAACTTGATACGGTTGTTAATGAGTTAACGAATTTGAAAACTGAAATGGAAGCAACAAAAAAGGTCATTTCTGACATAGAAACTAGCCTAACAAGTACATCTGGTCGTCTACTCGCCATTGAAAAAGATGACCTGCCCCAGCTACGTAATTACATAGACATGAAGATTGATGAGCTTAATGAGAAACTAACCCTTGGTGAAATTCATGATCGGAAACTTAATTTGTTGGTGTATGGAATGGCCCCCCAAACCGACGAAAACATATATGACACAGTTCATCAAACAATTTGCTTCTTCATGAACATTTCAAAGCAGGAAGCTATGCAGATACCTCTTGTAAATGCCCACCGTCTGCCCTCAACCCCCCGAGGAGATCGTAATTCTAACCGCCAACCCCCCGCGATTATCATCAGATTCGGCCGCATGATGGACAGAGACCGGCTTCTTCAGGCCTACGAACGACGACCGCGCCGGCAGCCGAACCCCCCTGGCAGCAGTGCATCGGACCCTCCTTCGCCTTTCAGTCGGGTTTCCATCCGTACGGATTTGCCTCCCAGCATGAAAAGAGAAAGAGGAAGATTGGCAGCAATTGCATACAACATTCGTAAGAACAATAACCTGGCAACCCGGATCAAAGTCACTGGAACCAATATTTTGCTACAAACACGCAAACCTGTAAAGAATGGAGGCACGCCAGATCGTTGGGCTAATTGGTCCGAGTAATCTTCATCCAAGAGCACCCATGTAATGTATTTGATTTTGTTTATACAACATAGTCATATTGTATTAACTTATTAATTTGGATGTGTACCATTCGGTACATATTGGCCCTTTATGTTTACCCCCCACCCCCAATAAAATAAAAAAGAAAATGATTAGAATTCAATATATTTATAATAATTGGTAAACTAATAAGAAAAATGACATATCCTCCCTCTATTTATGAAACAAGCTTTTTCATAATAGTACCATAACAAAATCAGTTTGAACACCAGAAAGGAATATTTCTTTGTATTCAGCTTATTTAATTGCAAAAAATACTAAGGTAATTTTCTTTTATTTTATAGTTTTTTCATACAGCAAAATTCATGTATATATGCAAACACAATCTGCTTGAATACAAGAAATAATACTTTTCACTTTACAGGCAATATAATTTATAACAAAAAAAACTATGAGATTTTTTTCTCTTTCATGTAGTAAATTAATGTACACTTGAGCTGAAATGTTCACAAATTATAATTCTATATTTATTTATTCTTTATTTAAACAACTTCAATTCTACTTGTGTAATGTGATCGACAGATCACTGACTACATGGTTAACTGGTCACAATGGAATTTCATTGCTAAATATCATATGATTCCTAAACAAATTTAAAATTTATTTATTTATTTATTTTTTAAATAAAATTTCCTACTCTTGCTGTACTACTTGTCGTCCCAGGCACAATCTGAATTTGGTTTCTCTATTTTGCTGGAAATTACATGTAGGCACCATTATAAAAAATTCTTTATGCAACCTATTCACATTCATATTCTGGTTAAAATAAAATCATGAACTTTTCTTAATTTATGAATAATTAGGCAAGGGCTCTGCTAAAAGTTCAACTTAATGAGGAAATATCAGAGTATTAAGGTCTATATCAGATTGTGTCATGGTAGGGCTACCTTGCTTATTTTGAACTGCAGCATACCTTTAAATAAGTCGTGTCCTAATGCTTGTATTGTTCCTATTTAATACTATCTAGTATACTATCCAGTAGAGTATTTGAATCACTAATGAATTGCTAATATTGTGGAATTTCATTTGTGGACGCTCATGCACGTAAAGCCTATACCAACAATCTATGAAAAAGCCACAATGAGAAATCAGTGAATTCCAACCTGCCAATGATACGCGTCATCAATCTCAGTTTGAATGGAAATGAGTCCAAAAAATAAACATTTTGCGCATTGAACTTGAAAATGATTGAATACCCACCGCTGTACTTATTCATGAACACTTTGTATTTACTTCATATCTACTCCAGATTGTGTATGCTATACCATTTGTTTTCTCATTGTGGTTGGATCATGACAAACTATATATTGCATTCAAATGTGATTGAAACGCCCGGTATTGTATGTGATTATGCACTGGAAAGTATACGCTAAAACATGGCATTTTCTCCCTTCTTCCCAGCATGACTAACGATTAGATATACGGACAGATGTCATGGATGTACTAGTCCGTAACTTCAATCTAACATTAATAATGCAACCACCGTGAATTCCGCTCCAAATTATTGTACAACAATACTGTGCTTTATAGCGTTTCGATGTTTTACATTGTTGTGATATGCAATTCTGTTTTCTATACTGGACCAATTAAATCAGGCAACCAACTAAATGAACGTGAATTCCACTCCAAATTGTTGTACAACAATACTATGCTTTATAGCGTTTCAATGCTGATTTCCATTGTCTGATAGGCAATTCTGTTTTGCCTTATATTCGTTCAATAAGAGAAACGGAAATCCTGTGATGCTTATTCAATCATTTGCTTACCCAACTGTACAGGAAATGTAAACAAAAGATTACTAATGTCTTCTCAGTTTCTACTCAGTAGGCCTATCGCCTTATACTCCACGTGTTTTATAATCTCATTTAATCGATATTAGCAGAGAAACCGAGTTGTAAACAATCGCTTGTCTGGCCCCATTTTTAAAAACAGCAACCGATTGCACACAATTCAATCCCTAACTTCATTCAACATGTCCTTTTAAACATGTCATTGTCAGATTCTTATGTACTGGAAGAACATTGGTAATCTTTGGTTCGTAATATTAACTGGCAAAAAAAAGAAGATTAATCACTGCCATAAATTCACATAAATATCTTAAATATCATTACAAGTGATGTATGGATTGTTTTATTTAAATTCATTGAGCTACAAAATACGTTTTTTTTTTCAGTAACACATTCATCTACATGTGCAAAAATGAATTTATGAATCACGGATTTGTGAATGGATTTATGCATCATGTATACTTACCTGAAATGATTTTCCTTTATACCTGATCCCGGTTATACACCGGTATAAAACAAACCTATAACCAAATTCTATATATGTTATATCATAAAGCCATATTTCATAACATAATGTACTTTTTTAAGTGTCTATCCGCTTACAGGAGAGAAGAAGCTGATACTTCTATTTATGGAGCACCCCCCCCCCCCAAAAAAAAAAGATATGTGACATGCTAATACTAAATACAGAACGATGGCTATAAGAAACCCTATTAATCTCACAATTACTTGCATTTGTTAACTAGTGTCGCATAACTACAAGTATAAAAGTAATCAACAATTGGGATATTTACTTTATTCAAAATAGGGATAATACCTTGTTAAACAAACTTAGCCAGATCAGTACTAGCCATTTGATAAAGACATGCTCTGTATACCCTTTCACAAATCAGCAAGATTGCCATGAGGTGTGAAACGCTTTCCATTCTTTCTGCTTATCAGAGTGGAGACACTTAATTTAGTAATTTAGCGTTCAGTGCTTTATGCAGGCTCCGGTATTCCATCCATGTGGAGATGTATTATAATACAAGCCCTACCAAGACTGTTCTTTGTATTTACAGTAACGATCATTTTTCGTTTTTAGAGGCATAACCACATCAAATGTTTCATGTTCTTAAGCGTTTCGAGCGTGTTCTCGTATTGTTACATGAGTCTCTAAACGAATACTAGCCAAAGGAAACAATTCCAGAGTTTTATCAATTCTAACTTCTCCACCAAATCCTCTTTGACCATGGTATATGCTTAATATGTATAGATTCTGAAACCAAATCTATACAAAAATAAAAATGCCTGGTAACTTTTTTTTAAACTTTTTTTTTTACTTTTTTTTTTCCATATTCCAACAAAACACGATACACATTGGCGGAGAGGATAGACTGTCGTAAACATAAATTTTATCATACTTATTTGAATTAATTCACTCGGCAGTGGCGGACCCTGACCCGGAGGAGACGGGGCATTGGAGGGGCACTGTATTGTTTGTGAACAATGCTGTGCCCCTCCGGTGCTTTGTCTCCTCCGGGTCGCGGTCCGCCACTGTCACTCGGTGCTTACAACCGTCCTTAACAATTTGTATTTCTAAGCCAAGTAGAGTTTTTTGTTTTTTTTCCTATTGCAAGTTACAAAAATCCACTTAAGGAGCATCTCAGTTGGACATGGTATTCTATCGTGCCCAAGCCGCTTGTTTTTCATGTCATGCATCATATCACTCCATGCAAGTATGTTCCCCTGTTATTACCCGTGCGCACACACATTCACTCCCGCACTCGCACAACCCGTCACAATCTACCAACCACAACATATACACATACACGCGTGCGCGCGCGCGCGCGCACAAACACACACACTCACACACACCTACCCTCAGTTCACAACACAGTTCTTCATCCACAATACGGTTTCATTCAAAAAGTCTAAATGATACCCCGTGACGAAAGCATGCATGACCAAGACATGATAGACTCAGAAAGTAAATATTTCACAATAGAAGATTTTAATAATAAATTCAACGTTTCACCGAATGATTATGTTACTACAACCGAAACCAACACATCTTTTAACAGCATTGCTAGTGACCAAAATCATATTTTGTCTAGTCATTCTTTAGGTTTTTTGCACATCAACGCTAGAAGTTTAAATAAATCATTTGATTCGATTGAATTACTCCTTTCCAATATTAACAATTACCCCTTCTCTATTATCGGTATATCAGAAACTTGGCTGCACAAAAACTCACCACCTCTATTTAACATTGATAATTATCAAATGATTCGTTCTGACCGTGAGCATGGTAAAGGGGGTGGCGTTGCCTTGTACACGCGCAATGATATACATTTTAAAGTAAGGGCAGATATCAGTGTTGTAGTCAAGGCATAAACCTCCAAGGCCAAGGCCAAGGCCAAGGCTTTAATACCCAAGGCCAAGGCTTCAATACCCAAGGCTGAGGCCAAGGCATGGAAACCCAAGGCCAAGGCCAAGGCCTGAAAACCTCAAGGCCAAGGCCAAGGCCAAGGCATTTCAAACTTTAATAGGTGAGAGCGAGCGAACTGAGCGACCAAAAAATTTTGACTTTTGTACATGAAAAACAAAAATAATTTGATGGTAGATTTAGACATTAATTTAAAATAATAATAAAGTTACCTTTGTACATATAATTATTATTTTATTATTAAATTATTATTATAATTTTTTTTTTTAATGTGATTTACATTGCAATAATTATTATTACCACGGTCATCTGATCCTGGCATGCCCGTTCTCAACGTATGTCTTTCTCCACTCCCTGGGACAGGGGCGGCAGAACGATTTTGTTTGGGGGGGGGTCAAAACCAAAAAGGGTACTTATATTTAAAAATTGGCATTTGGTGCAAACAGATGTTTTCAAAATGAGATTATCAACTACGTGAAGTAGTTGTGTATTTTGTGGAAATTAAGTTGACCAAAGCCTTTTTAGTGATTTCTCATTGATAAGACAGATATTTGGATGTATTGGTTTAAAAAAATTCAATTTTGAATTTGAAAAACTTGATGTTTGGTCAATTACAGGGCTAATCACTTTTAAAAGGACATCCTTGCGAGATGTTGCCAGCGCGAATCATAAGCAAAAACTTGTTGACATTGAGACATAGAAATCAAATATTCCGGGCTGTTTTTGTAATCATGAAAAAGATGTGCATCTAACTAATAATTAAGCACGAGCTGACATTTTTAATATACTGACAGGTCCGCAAAGTAAGCTGTTAAGGACTGCATTTAGCATGTTTAGTGACTCATAAATATGATACATAACTCACCGATCAAATAATGCGAGCGCAGAGCGCGAGCTCAAAAATTTGTGATATTCCAACCTGAAAATTGGATATTCTAAACATTTTTTTGTAAACAGGAACATATTGAGTACCGGTACCTTACATGTACCTAACAATAATTGATGCAAGTGCAGAACGCGAACCAAAAATTTGTGATATTCTAACCTAAAAATTCTAAACATTTTTGTAACCATGAATAGGATTAATACTGTACTAAACAATAAATGATGCAAGCGCGATCCAAAATTTGGCGATTTTCGAACCTAAAATGTATTATAATTTACTATTTAAAAAAAAGGTATTTTATTTTAAAAGGGCACATTTCATTTGGAAAAAAGAGTATTTCCGATTTTGGAAAAGGGGCATTTTTTCCTACAAGGATTATTTTTTTTTTGGGGGGGGGGGGCAAGAGAGCACAAGTTGAAATTTTCAAATGCTGACCTGAAAATGAGTCACTTTTAGGACTCGTGTCCGTTTTCATGTTTTTTTCCTGCTCACAACCCCTTTTTAAATTTAAATTTTCATTTCTTGTATCTTCTACACTTATTTTACCTCAAAAACCGGAATAAAGAATACTAACAAAATAAAGTTATATTCCCCTTTCTCACCTCTTTACAAATATCAGAACCCCCTCTCCCCCCTCAAAAAAGAGAGAGAAGTTCCACCACCAAGAATAAATTTAGAAAAGGAAAAAAGGAAAGGTAACCGGTGTGTTGGCTCAGTTGGTAGAGCGTCCGTCTCACAACCGCGAGGTCGGGGGTTCAAACCCTGGCCGCGTCAGACCAAAAGACGTTTAAAGATGGGAGTTGCTGCTACCCTGTTTGGCGTTCAATAATTAAAGAGATAGAGCCTCGTCGATCTGGCGCTGCACAGCGGCTGCCGGGCCCACGATCAATTGAGCAAAACAAATTTTAGGAGTATTTCATTTCTGGTGTCTATTTCGAACAATAAAATATGGATTAAAGGAGTAAATGTGATATTATTTTCTTAACATATTGTCACAATCTATCACAAAAATTAGCTTTTCTTATAGTAAGAGGGTAAAAAATTTTGCTCGCTCGCTCACTTCAATTGCTTTCAACTTTTTTTTGGCAGAAATTTTGCTCTATATATATGCCATGCTTGGCCTCTCAAAACTTTTGGTTCATCATGCCATTGACATAACCCATTTGGATATGACAAAATTGAAGATTGTGTTCAAGTTTACCAAATCTTTTCAGAATATCATTAATACTTGAAACATTCTTCTTGGCCAAAGGAAATAATACAATGAAAGTCCTTGTTATTATTCTTTATGAAAATTGTTGTCAAAACTTGCTGTCAGATCTGTCAGAATTATTCCTGTCATCAAATCACTGTAATCTTTATCATAATGATTATTACTATCATTATCATCATTAGTCATGATTACAACACGGTACCAATAAATAATGCTCTTTTTCATCATTACTGTTTTCTTTGTCACATACATGAATATGATGATAATTCTTGATGATGGTGATAATCACAATTTATGGCACTGCTAGTACACTTACTACTGCTGACTGGAAGTAGTGCCATTAAATATACAGAACAATTACAAATATCATAGTAACATTTATAATTACTTATTTAAAAACAAATGAAAGTACCAAAATAAAAATGCCTTGAAAAAGCCTTGAAAATGCCTTGAAAATGCCTTGAAATTTCAAGGCTCAAAATCCTCAAGGCCAAGGCCAAGGCCCTCTCAAGGCCAAGGCTTGAATGTTCAAGGCCAAGGCTTTGAAAAAGTAGGCCTTAAGGCGCCTTAAGGCCAAGGCCGAGCATCAAGGCACTACAACACTGGCAGATATACATATCCAAGGCACGGAGGATATATTCATTGAAATTTTAAACAGTAAAAATAAAAACATAATCGTAGGTAATGTGTACAGACCCCCAAATGGTGACATTGATTTGTTTTTAGATAAGCTCGATCAATGTCTTAGTTTTATTTCTCGGGAAAATAAAGACATTTACATAATGGGAGATTATAACATTAATCTTATTAATACTGACAATAATTACACTCTAAAATTTATTAGCTCATTGCTTTTATACTCTTTCCACCCGCATATTAGTAATCCGACACGAATATCAAGTACGTCTAAAACCCTCATTGACAATATCATTTCAAATGTAACTAACAAAAACTTCATAAATGGCATAATTTATTCTGACATTTCGGACCATTTACCTATATTTGTTATTTCTAATCAAGCTAAAATTCAACAACATACAAATAAAAACAAAAAAGAAATGCACAGAAAAGAAACCCAACGCAACATCGATGCACTAAAAACTGATTTAGCTGAAGAAGATTGGAATGAAGTATTGAACGAAACTAACGCCGATGTTGCTTATGAAATATTTATTCAAAAACTCTTACATTATTACAACAAAAACATACCTCTTGTAAAAGATAAGGTCCTTAAAAAGAATAAACAACCATGGATCACAAAGGGCATTAAACGATCAATATCAACACGGAATAAACTCTATAAGCAAGCTCTAAAAACTCAATGTAAGGTAAAATTTGACAAATACAAAAAATATAGAAATAAATTGACATCCATTATTCGTCTATCTCGAAAACTGTACTATTCAAAAAATATAGAGGAAAACGCAAATAATGTTACTTTTTTATGGAAAACTGTGAACGATCTCTTAGGTAAGAAAAAACATGATATTGCAAATAGTTTTAATGTTGATGGTCAAGAAATTACTAACCCAGAAACAATTTCAAATGCATTCAATGATTATTTCACTAATGTAGGTCCCAATCTGGCCTCAAACATTCATGTAAATGATTCACATTTCACTAAATTCCTATCTCCAGCATGTGAAAACTCACTCTTTTTAAGACCAACTAATGAACTTGAAATAATTAATATTGTTCAACAACTGAAATCTAGCAAGTCTTGTGGGCATGACGGAATTAGTGTTTATTTGCTTAAACAAATTATTCATTACATTGCTCATCCACTATCCAATATATTTAATCTCTCTCTTTCAACAGGCAAATGCCCGGATTCCCTGAAACTCGCAAAAGTAATACCAATTTATAAAAAAGAAGATTCCTCCTTAATCAGCAATTACAGGCCCATATCTTTACTACCATCAATATCTAAAATTATTGAAAAAATTATTTATAAACGACTCTTTACTTTTCTGAAAAACAATGATATTTTTATTCCTAATCAGTTCGGTTTTAGAGAAGGACACTCAACAGATTATGCCTTATTATATATGTACGACAAAATTATTGAAGCTTTCACCAGAAAGGAACATGCGATTGGAATTTACATGGATCTTTCGAAAGCTTTCGATACAATCGACCACAAAATATTAATTCATAAATTAAAGTCATATGGAATAAGGGGACAAGCACTATCCTGGTTTGAAGACTATTTACATAATCGACAACAATACGTACATTTCCAATCTCAAAACTCACAAAAACAAAATATCAAGTGCGGCGTACCACAGGGATCAATTCTGGGACCCCTACTTTTTATTATCTATATTAATGATATCATAAATTCATCCCCAATTCTAAATTTCATAATTTTTGCCGACGATACCAGTATTTTCTATTCCCATGCTAATTTAGATACTCTAACTCATATTCTTAATTCAGAACTCTCTAAAATATCCCAATGGTTTAAAACAAACAAACTTTCACTTAACATAAGCAAAACCAATTTTATACACTTTCGAGAAGCTAATCCACACTTACCAGCTCCCAATTTATCAATTGACGGTTTACCTCTTACTGAAAAGCACTCTACCAAATTCTTGGGAGTAACAATTGACTCCAATCTAACGTGGAATGACCACATACACAATGTACATACATCTATATCAAGAAACATAGGAATAATTTACAAATTAAAAGACTTTCTTTCTGAAAAATCATTATTGGTTCTATACAACTCCCTAGTACTTTCACATATGATGTATTGCAATATTGTATGGGGTAACTGTAGTATAACGAAAATAAACTCTCTTCTACTTCTCCAAAAACGAGCAATTCGTAACGTTACTCATTCGCATTATATTTCCCACACAGAACCTCTATTTCAGCGTTTAAATGCACTTAAAATACAGGATATTCACACTCTACAAACAGGTATATTTATGTTTAGATACACTTACAATAATCTTCCATCATTATTCCAAAATCTATTCAATTTAAATTCAAATATACATGCATATCCAACTCGCCACTCTTCTGATTATCATCTACACAACCCCAAACTTATTCTTGCTCAAAAATCAGTTCGCCATCATGGACCAGATACCTGGAATTCCTTACCACAATACTTAAAACAATGTCCCTCTCTTAACTCATTCAAATCATCCTTTAAAAAATTTATGACACGCAAATACAATTCTGAATAATTTATGCATATATATAAAAAGAGTTCTACGGGTCTTGGTCAATTTTCAATTTTCTTGGTAAATTTTTAATTTCTATCTGATCTCATAAACTGTTGCATCAGAAAATGAAAAAAGTTAAGTCATAGTATCAAACTTTTCTATCATTTCAAGCTGTATCCTGGAACCATTCAATAATTCCTAATTAATACTACCCCCACACCCTCATATACCGACACACATACACGCACACCCACTCTCAACACACACACACACTTAACATACACATACCATTTTTATATACATTTGCACACGCGCACACGTTTGCACATGCACAAACACATGCAAATACGTCAAATGTGCACATAATATCAGGCATACAAGGTTCTTGCATGTAAATATCGTATTAATAATATCTGTTTATAATTAATTTAAGTCAATGCTTGATTTGTACTTCGTTCTTTTTTGTCTATTTCGCTAATACGTTTTGAGGCCGCTACCCTAGTCAAGCACTGCTTATGGTAGCGGTCTCCAGCATTTTTTTTTTTTTTGTCTACTCAACAAAGTACAACTTATAATATTGCAAACTAATACTATCTATATACATTTTAGCAAATGAATGATTATTTGTATTTTTTTTTGTAAAAAGAAATGTATCACTATTTTTTTCTTTATGTTGTACATTATGTTTGTTAATTATTTCTGTTGGAAAAATGCTGAAATAAAATCAAATCAAATCAAACCCTGATATTACATTAGTTTTAATAAAAAAATATATATTGCTAAATCTTTTATGAAAATGTGTCAAATATTAACGAGTCAGGATTTTTTTTACTTCGGACGTCACAGACGAGTAGCTTTTTTATATCTCTTGTGATATAAACTCAGGCTCCATTCAGAAGCGGTATTGATGAAAAAGTATATACATTATATATATATACAGTGAGTCCCAGAAAAAACGAAACCGAGATTAAGCGATGATTTATCATAACTTTATCACAAATACAATAGACAAATGACCTACCAATGTAAAGCTTAGAATCTCCTCTTTCATCTGATATTACTTAGATTATTCCCAATTCACGCATGAGTGAGCAAAAACAATTTGAAGAAAGGATACCAAAAACTCATTTGGCAGGGGGTATCTGAATTTCAAAAAGAAAATCACATGCCTAAAAAGTTCAATATCTGCTCTTTTATTTGATACCTTAATCACAAAAAAATGGTCAAGAAGTAAAAAAGTTATGTTTCCTCGAAACAATGCTTGTATTTCCATAATTTCATTAAAGACCCTGACCGGTGTAAAAACAGTCATATATCAAAATAAAGGTAATGATTCATACAATACAAATATACCAAAAATATTACATATATCTCCTTCCATTTCTGACAAATATTAAATAAAAATCAAAGAAACTGCTCCTCCAAAGTACGCTTCGATTGAGCACCCCCACGTCGCCTGGAAATGATGACGTCACGTTGTGTCAGGAGGGTTGTGATTCCATAGGTTTGTGTACAAAAGCATTGGGTATTTTCTTCCATTTCCATGTTATGAATCCATATTTTTTTTTCGTTTTCAGATGAAAATGGCACTCAAAATTATTCACTGTTCAAATTGTTGTAAACCTACAACTATTCACTACCTTTTTTGTGATTTCTTTGTTTGGCTCTTATTGGGCCTAAATTGCTATGTCAGGAAAAGTTGTTATACATAATCTAAATGCAGATAGAATTGAAATCTGCGCCAAATAAGCAGGAAATAAAATATGGCAAATACTAGTTCAAAACTGTAGATTTCATAAATTCAAGCTTGTGGGTAAAAATATATGTGATATCCCTCTGTGATAGAAGTGAAGAGAATGAAATGCGTTATCTGGAAAGCAAAAAATCACCCAGTTTTTCTGTGTACAAACCTATGGAATCACGACGCTTCTTACACAACGTGACGTCACGGTCTCGAGGCAGGTGAAAAGCACAATAAAGCCTATTTTCTAAGCGGGGTTCGAAGCCCGATAATTGGAATATTCACAAGCAAAATACTCAGCTGGGAAGCGGTGAAAATGCATAAAGCATACCTTGCTGTATTTAGTAGCTTATAAGCTTTCGATTGGTATATAATTTATCAATTTCATTTTCGGGTCCGGTCTGGATCTTTAAATAAACGTGTTTTCACCGGTTTCCCACAGAAGCTATCGCATGGTTAACAAAATACTTCATGCATGGCTGATCGTCAACAAAACGGAGTGTCAAGTGAGTTTGAACGCTAGCCTGCAGAACCTCTTAATTTTATGAAATTATTGAAATTCAAGCCTTATTTCAAACAACCAGAACTTTGTTATTTCTTAACCATTTTCTGTAATTGAGGTATCAAATTAAAGAGCAGATATTGAACTTTTTAAAAATGTGGTTTTCTTTTTGAAACCCAGATACAGCCCACCAAATGACTTTTTGGTATCGCCTCTTCAAATTGTTTTTGCTCACTCATGCGTGAATGAGAAATAATCTAAGTAATTTCAGATGAAAGAGGAGATTCTAAGCTTCACAATGGTAGGTCATTTGTCTATTTTATTTGTGATTAAGTTATGATAAATCATCGATAAATCTCGGTTTCGTTTTTTGTGGGACGCACTGTATATATATATATATATATATATATATATATATGTAACTTATCAAGTGTCAAAATGCTCTCGAGTTTCAAACGGAAATACATTCCGCGTAAAGAATAAACAGACAATTGATATACATATATATTTACTAATTTAAGTTTTATATTTCAGTGAAGCCGTTACAGTTAGGAAAAATACAACTGTGTCCTGAAATGATCAAGATATAAAAATACATTGTACAAATGAACATAAAAATATGCTAAGGAGTGCTACCAAAAAGAGAAACACAATATATTTTAAGTGAATAATCGTCGAAAATAAATGAAAAATATTAAAATCATTAGGATAAACCTAACAACTACAATTTTATATAAAAAGAAAATGGGAAGCCTAATAGCAAAAAAGAATATACAATAGTAGAATAATCCCAAACAACAACGAAGGTACATTGACATGAAGAATGGTAATATGTAAGTATAAGTTAAATAGAACCCTGTAACCAATGAATATATATCGAGATGCATACATGCATACCAACTTTGCTTTATTTGCATTCGATTTCAGTTATTCCAGAGGTAGCAATACTGAATCACTTATAAAATCACTATTGTCCATGAAAGTAAATCCAATATCTTCAAAGTAAATAAAACAAAGAGACGACTAAGAAATCATGTGGAAATCGAAATTTTACAGATGTTTACTTCACTATAATTAGACTGATGAATGCGGAAATCAATAAAGAGTTATTTTTTTATACCTCTTAATTATTTTTTTTTTACAAGAAAATAAAAGCTCGGGAAATTAAACATATATAAAATGCGCAAATTTTGTCGATGACGATAAAATCGATTCATCGTGAATATATCATTTCAGCATAAGCAGACGAGTAAGACTCTAACTAGGAACTAGGATCAAACTAAACGTCAAACTGATAGCGAATATGCATCATAATTACACAATAGATTTTATTTGGGGAATATAATTCAAGTAGTTGTTAACATAGACATTACTGCTTATTTTGATGATTGTGTGTACCAATCGAAACAGCCGTATTTCTTTCCTTCGCAACAGTCTTTTTTAATCGATGCACCGATTTTGCTAAGTTTGCACCGGCGCTCGATGACAACGATAGAACACAGATTTTAAAATATTGCGTGATGTTTGTACACAAAATCACGTTGTCGAGACATTTTGGTCTGACATGTATCGCGTAATTTTGGAACCATTTTGGAGAATGGCCAGCCACTTTAGGAATCGAGGTTCATTATAAACTATACAGCTTATACAAAGATTATGATTATTTGATTGGTTAAAGCCATTCAATATTTGATCCGTTTTTCGCTGCATGCAAATTTAATTTTCCATTGCACGGCGGCCATGGTGTCATGACAGGCTGGTTCTAAACAGAGTCGCAGTTGACGATCGTCTGTACACATTTGTATTGGCAAATAACTTTGGCTTATCTGAACATTAGGTTGCAAGCGATCATTCCGGATTCATTTGTTGAGAACCAGCCCGTCATGACACCATGACAACTGACGTCATCGCTTCATTACTCTATACATTACTCTCTTATACATTCGTATACCACGTGCTGAAAGTATACCGTATTTTCTGTATCACCTTGCTCTTGAAGATTTAAGTCGCCGTAGAGGGAGTACTTGCAGTTTGGTCCAAATATCTCTTTGAGTAAGCTACTGAATGTGTTGACGTGAACTGGCGCTAACAGTCAGACTGCAGGTCCCAAGAAAGTGGCTTCTTTCATCCAAGTGATATTCATGACTTGAGATGTTTTGCATATTTAATGAGCTTGATGCGGACCAAAACACCTCTTTTCATTCGGTCATTGCTGCTCTAATTGTGCATCGAATTTCATGAATTTGGTACCATTGTAAAGAAGAAGAATCATTCTTTCAGGTCATGTGTTTGGATTTATTCAAAGATTTTGTAATATAGGTTAACATTTTAATCTAAAATATGCTACAAAATAAATATTTTCACCTGACAAAAGCTGCTATTTTCACACTTTACTTTTGTTTGAGCCCAAATGATTTTTATGTCATGATAAAGCTGAATATGTATGCTTTAAAATTATATAGGTTTCAAAATAAGAATTGGTTTAATCGGGTCAAGATCACACTTTTCATTTGCCAGGTACATAAAGCAGCTTGAAAACAAGAATATTGCTCTCTGATTGGTCAAAGAGAACACACAATGGCAAATTCCAACGGTTCCAGTGCCTGGGTTCGTGAGAAGGTCACACTTCCCATGTGGTAATCTCCTCAAATACTCCGCGCCTGTTGTTCTGTGAACCTTATCCAGCCAATCAGAACTCTGGATTTCTTGCAAGTGCAAAATTTCAGAAATCTCGTCTTGTACCTCGGTGGGAAAAGTGTGATCTTGACCCGATTAAAAGGTGCCGCATATCAAGATTGGCATTGTGAGAAAGTACAGAAGTTCAGCTTTATGGTGATATAGATATCATTGAGGCTCAAAATAAAAAGTTTTGCACAATTTGCAAAAGAAAACAGAGGAAGAAAATTCAGTTTTAAGGCACATTTTCAGGCCAGAAATTTACTTATTTAACATAATATTGTATACAAAATAAATGACCAATATGAAAGAGTAACTTTTACTCTATCTGATGGTGTAATAATATTTCATTTAACTTGAGGTTAAAACAGGTAAATTCTTTGAGAAAAAATATCTCACGAATCACGAGATTTTGCAAGGAGGAGGATTCAGCCACGAGATGATTTGGATGAATCTGGCCTTTTTGCTCATTAGCATAGGGACATGCGGTCTGACTGATGGCATTGTTACCCTGTGCAAAGAGAATGTAAAGCATAAAGGTACGAAATTAATAATATATTAACCGTATGTTTTATGTCGACCAAAGTTTGTTTGTAAAAAGTGTCGAGAGGAAGGGGGGGGGGGGGTGGTTGTGTCAGCACACCAATTCAAAAATGTTCCTGAATTATTCAAAGATGGAACAGAAAGTCATCTCAGAAAATGCCAAGTACATGGTGTGGGCGCGTCGTGGTCTAGTGGTTCTGACTGTCGTGGGTCTTGGGTTCGAATCCTAGTCATGGCGAGTTTTCCTTCAGCAATAAATGTATCCACATTGTGCTGCACTCGACCCAGGTGAGGTGGACGCGTACCCGGCAGGATTAATTCCTCGAATGCACTAAGCGCCGACGCACAGTGGGCCGGGGCGAAACAAAAGTGCGCCAAAAGTCATTTTGGGCAATTTCAGATTTATAATTTTTGTCATGCCCAGCTGAAAGACAACACTTTGAAGAATACTTCAGCAAAATATTTCATTCGGAAATTTGCATAAAGGTTGTTTATTTCCTACCTCAAATCGTAAAATGTGACATTTTGCGAAATGCCGCGTATAATTATGACAACTTAGTTGAAAACCAAGCCATTTCACATGAGGTTTTTCATGTAGGAATCTGAAATAGCACCCACATTATCCTGATATATTTTTTTATCGTGTGGAAGGGTTCAAAGTAGATAATAGACACATTTCAGGAGGTTTATAGGATAATTATTCTTCGAAATAGGCTGATAATCCATGTTTTTTGCATTTATATTAGAAAAGTTTAGATTTCCGTGGATTTCCGTTTAATTTCTATCATCATCATTTTGCTAGATGTCTAAGCTTTAAGTCGATACCAAATTTGGCTGCCTGTTCTTGCCCGTTTTCATGTTAGAGTCGACTTTACTTGACACAACACCCCCAAAACCTGTTCAAAAACTGTTATTTTTATACCGCGCAGTCATCGCAGCGCACCGTGTGGGGTGGATATTGCCGTTCATTTTTGCACGGCGATGGCAATTACCCTTCCATTCCATGAAAATGACATGAATTCCGGGCATAATGCAAACAAAAGAAAGGTTGATAACGCATATTAGGGCTACCAGCCCCTCTTCCAGAAATAAAAGTTACTTGTAGAATAATTTCAGCCAAAAACCCTCCTCATAGTAAAACATTCGTGGTGTTATACTCTGCGTTTTACCCAAGTCTACTCTGCTTGATAAAGCACGGTTAATATTTTTCAGATTTTTAGTATTTTTTTTAATCTAATGATCATTTCGATGCCATAAAATTATTTTCAGGATCTCATACACACTATTTAGGCATGTGAGAAGCATTAACCAACATTCACTCTGGTCAATCTTAAAGTAACACATAACACAAAGTTTATATACTGCACATTGTTTAGCGTAATTTGTCTTTTCACAAATAGGTTTTAAGTAGCCAATCAAAATTTGGTATCAAACTGACGTCATATCGGCTTTAAATTATGATCAATCGATTCTACGCCCAAACTTACCCTTAATCATCATGTTAAAGTAAAAATATAACTCGGAATATAATTTTGGCGCAGTTTCAACTCATTCTGGCCCACTGTGCGACGATGGTAGCTCGAGCTAAAACCGGGGTAATAATAGCAGCGCTATGTATCCGCTGGCAAAAAAAGCTTCATAAACCAAGCTATTATTATCATTATTATCCCATATTGAAATTGATATTTATCAGACATGTAAAATAATAACATGTCTCGGGAAAGACAACAAATGTCGAATAACCCCTACAAGGTTACTTCTCGGAAAAAATATACAGTATACAAATACTTATCATGTCTTTCGAGGATCTAGCAAAAACTATGGGTACCGAAAAGATATAAAATAGTAACCCCTTTTTTCGGGGGCAACGTTCTATTAATCTACTATACCGGAGGCTGTAGTAAATTTGATAGAAACTTGAATTGATGGATTCCGAAAATTACTATATCATGGTAATCTCACGCTTTCAGATTTTGTAGTGAAAACTATACTTTTAAGAAATGCTGTAGAAGTCCTATGCAACACACCTAATGTAAAGGATACATGTATACAATAAAATAAAATAAAACTGAGAATTAAACTTAACACATAAGTATATATAAACATAGTAGTAAGCATACATTTAATACATATTGAAAACAGTGAAGGTAAAAGATATTGAAAAAAGACAACTCACGCGAGTTGGAAAATAAACATATATGTGGTCAGACGATAATTGCAATTTGACAATTCATCTATTACTGAAAGTATTCTGTGTATAATTTCTGAATAAACTACAAAATTAAATACGTCATATTTCAAAATTCTTCAGCTGACGCGTCTACTTACTTTTCTATTTTGTCTTTCCCTGTTTCTTCACATTTGACAACCATATCGTAGATAATGTCTACCCGCTGCCGAACCCCATCCTTTTCTATCACATCGATTGATACACTGGGCAGAGTGTCATCCTATGAATGGGAAAAACACAGATAACGAGAGAATTAGAATTTCACTGTGGGCAAAGGCCATAAACACAGTCTTATCCAGCATATCATTCACCCACGTCTGGTACGCATCTGTAACCCTAAAAATACTTCGCTAATAAAAATTTGAAAGGAGTTTTGAGGACTGGTGAAGGGGAGGGACATGGTCGTGCCAGGCGCGGTTCTAGGGGGGAGCTTTGGTAACTGAAGCCCCATGCAAAAAAAAAATAATGATAAAGCGCTCAAGCCCCCCTCCCCCAAAAAAGAAATATATATATACATATATAGATGCGTATATGTATTGAATAATGCAGTATTCCACTTTTGTCTTCAAGTGCTCTAAAATCAAAGCTTTTACTATATTTCAAAAATTGTCTCGCTCGGTCATATCTAAATGCAAAATGCATTAATGCTCTCTTAGCGAGTATAGTAAGTCCGTGAACCCCAGCAATACAATTAAATGAGAAGCTTTTTTAATTGACCTCCCTAATTCAGCAAAGACGAATTCGAATGCTGTAAAATTCATGTTTTAACACTACATTTTTTCCTTATTTGTCAAACGCGATCTGAAATTCTGTCATTTTTTTTATAATATACTTTTTAGGGTTTTCAGAAAATGCTTCAGTCGCTATATTCTCCCTGAGCGAGTCTAAAATTATCTAAAACATTTAGTTTAGATATAGGGTTGTCGATCCATGTTTGGATTGAGGGTGTGGTAAAAAAAAGTATCCGACATTTTCAGCGCGCTCAATTTTGACGTCAACTTTTAACAGAATTTTGCACATGAATTAAGAGCTCCGAATTTAATGTCAGGTACAATAGTTTCACAGTGCTTTCCGGTTCTTTTTAAAACATACTTTTGAATTGAATACTATTGTCAAAAATTATTGTGAAGTTAAATAACATGCCCTCATTTATAACACCAATCAGGGCCTTATGGGTGTTCATACATATAAATAAAATGGTTATTAAATCATTATCAAGCATTTTGTATAATTTTTTTTTTTTGCTAGGTCACTACGCTCCCTCGCATTCCATTGGAAACATATTTCGGGACTGGGGGGCGGCGGACGAGCTGCTTGGTCAAAGCAGTAGTCTCTATTGTACACATATCATGCTGCTCATCATAGTAAACAAATATATCAGGCTTTGAGAAAGTATAATGGAATTATTTATCCGAGGTTGGTCTGGCGAAGCCCCGAGGGAAATATAGTAGTTTTGCTAGTCCAACCGAGGATTAATAATTCCCACTATGCTTTCGAATGATACGCCTGAGCACGACCGCCCATAAATTTGGTTAGCACTTTAAAAAAAGTGCAATCAGGTAAGAAAGATTATCCTAAAATGATATTTTTTTTTAATTATAATGCTCAATATATGCTGATTTTTTCGTGAAAAATATTTATACACATGAAACACAAAATTTCAGTGTCAATTAAAATTTCATTTTTTTCAGATGTCAACTTTGTAATCTTATTTACAAATTGTTAAGTAAAAACAAAATAAGTGAAATTTCGCGGGATTTGAATGAAATTTTCAGCGAGATGCGTGTTTATTTTTTTATGTTACTATACATGTAAATTCGAATAAACTTTCCTTGGGGTTTGACCTGTATTTTTAAATGGAGGCCCAGGGCTTTAAATAATGATATGCAAAAAACACATGAATAGAATTCCGCGAGAAAATTGCTGAATATTTTATAAAAATATGATGATGAATAAATGAAAGTTATTGAGTTTTAATTCTTGCCAATATTTTATGAAATCAGTTATCAGCATGCCTTAATGAATATGCAGTAGATTGACTGGTGACGTCATGTCCCCCACTTTCTGTTGTTTTTTATTTAATTTAAGGCCTTCATAATTATTTAATATTTTCATGTGCAAAGCTCGTCTCCCTTGTAATTAAACAAGTCCCGGAGCCAACAAATATTATCTAACAAAGTAACTCAATAGTTCTGGGTATTTACATACTTGGAGGTAAAAAATCAGAACACACAAAATAAAATGTAAAAATCCTAAAAGAACAATTGAGGATATGACGTCATAAGCTCGATAATTGCATCATAAGACAGGAGAACTGTTTCAACAAAATAATATGTATAATTAAGCACATGAAACGTTCAAGATAGTGGATTTTAACAAAGAACGAGCTGAGATGACAAAAAAGTGATTTTGTTTGACAAAACTTGAGGACATAAATGGTTGAGAGATTTTAGATGGTAAATCAGAATAAAACGTAGGCCTATACCTTATGATAAACGTTCCTGTTCACTACTACTCCGCGATCAAGCATCGAATCCAAGTTTCTGTGGTCAATCAACAGCAAGCCCCCTGGTTTCAAGAACTTCTTAAAGTTGGTCAAACATTTCCGATGGAGGGTCAGCGCTGGCGGTAGATCAACGAGGTGTAAAATGGAACTCCCCAAGCAAAGCACTGCGTCGAATGGTTCATAAGATGGTAGGTCTTCGGTTAATGTCAGCCAGTTTGCTTGTTTGACAACTGCAACCATCAATAAAAGTAAGATAACAAACTATTTATTTACTATAATCGTAGGTCTACATGTGTCAATAAGAAGGCATAGGAACCTAATTCCAAACCATCAAATGTTCCCTTGCCCTAAACAATGCCTCTATATTGACGGAAAAAAATACACATTTTTACAAGTAAAAATTTGAATAAAGGCCATCATGTATGTTTCGTTCTTAATAAAACTGGTCGAATTTATGTTCAATTACCTTAAGATTCCAACTAGTCATTATCAATTAATTCATATTCAAAAAGGTTTGATAGAAAAGCATAAGTTCAATCATAATACGTCCGATTCGGAAATCCAAATTTAAATATTACATTTATTTTCATTAGAAAGTCAAAAAGGGGCCTAAGCTTTCGATCCTAGCAGAATCTTCGTCAGAGGCAAAATGACCTTATTTTCATTGTGAAAGTCAAGGCATACACTCTAAAAAACAACGAGTAAAAATTTACCCAATATTGGGTAGGAAGAGAACATGCATGTTTGTTGGGTATTTTTTCCCCTCAATATTGGGCAAAATGCATGTTTAAAGGGTAATTTTCAACGCACCATTGCGTAATATTTACAAGATATTTGGTATCTTTTAACCCAAGAAACATGCATGTTACCATTTTATCCAATATTGGGTAAACTTTTTTTTTAGAGTACCATTTGCTTACCCCAGTCTTTGAGTTCTAACCGTTCCTTTCCCGACCTTGCGCAACTAAGCATCGCCTCAGCATCATCGCAACTTACTACATCCATGCCATGCTCGATTAGGAATAGGGAATCTACACTGTATGAAATGAACAAAGTAATATGTATAATATATTATGACTATATTTGAGACTGCAGTTACTGAAAGTGCTCAGCTGCATACATATAAGAGCTCATGAAGTATTAATATAATAGGGCGGAGCAAGTTGCTTAGATGTTTAGTTGTAGACTGTTACGCGCGAAAGGCTCATCAGCAGCAAAAATTACTAAATCAACTTAAAGTTAAATTTAATTTAAATTAAAGTACAGCACTTCCCAGAGCAGTTCAGGAGACTCCAATTTACACGTGCTTGCAGAATAAAATCAGCCACTAGACCATGTAGACGTCATCAAGAGAATAGGCTACCACAGGCAATCCAAACTCGCCTGTCCAACATTTCCAGCAGCGAATACATCTTCAACAGTGCAATAACCAGACTACGAACAATCGTTTTACGATGCTGGACACATACCCAAGCTGACATCCAGGTGGAGGGGGGCACTTCCATTGACGAGTGGATACCATGCGCGACCAAGGGGTCTCGAAAATCACCCTAAACACGTATTTTCCATATTCTGAAAATGCACCCCTTGACAAGTATTGGCGTGTGAAACCCTACCCTTAACAAATATTGGAAACGAAACTATTGGCAAGTATCACTGAATTGAGCCCTAAACAAGTACAGCGATATTTCAATTGTTATGTCACGGACGTCGGTCGTCGACTACCTTTACCTACATCATTGGGTTTAGTACAGCCCCACCTCCCACACCTCGCGTCAATCGTACTCTAAACACGTAGGCCCGTATTCTGAAGTCGGGTTTAACTTAAACTCAAGTTTAAAGTTTGGTTTAAGTATGGACAGCCAATTGTTACATAAATCACTATTAAAAAACAGAAGGGATATAATATTTCAGCTCATTTGGTTCTCAAATTATTCATAATTGTCTAGGAAGTATATAGATTATTGTCTTCACCATCGATGAATCAGGAAAGAGCACAGCAAACATAAGAAACGCACAACTTAATAAAAAAATTGATACTTTTGGCTGTCCATACTTAAGCCACAACTTTAAACCTGAGTTTAACTTAAACCTGACTTCAGAATACGGGCTGTAGTGTTGACTCTTGGGGGGAAAAGTACATCCTTTATAAAACATTTTAGTCTAAATTTTTTTTATAACCTCGCAAATTCGACCCTACACACGTAGCTTTCCCACCAATTTTTTTTATATTATTTTAGTGTTTTTGACACCTGTATTACGTTACGTACGTAACGTGCCCTATCTTGAAAAAGGCATCCTTTTTACGTGTTTTTGGGGTCGCGCATGGTATCCACTCGTCAATGTTATTGCCCCCCCCCCCGCGACATACACACCGAAACAGACCAATTATCAAAGAAAACGAAAAGAACATGGTTCAACCCACCACACATCAATAATGTGAGAATGAACATCGATAGAAAGTTCCAAGCCCTTGTTGATCAAAACTTCCAAAAGGAACACCAGCAGCTCCAGAAGGTCTGCAACATAAACACTCTGAATGGCAAGTAGGGCCTATAGCTGCATGGACAATATAGCCACAACTCCGGGGGGGGGGCACTTACATTGACGAGTGGATACATGCGCGACCCCAAAAAACACGTAAAAAGGATGTGTTTTTCAAGATAGGGCACGTTACGTACGTAACGTAATAATGGTGTCAAAACACTAAACCAATGAACAAGGGTGTCTATTTCGCTAGGAAAGCTATGTACATGCTTAGGGTCAAATTCGCGAGGGTATAAAATAGACTAAAATGTTTTATAAAGGATGTACTTTTTGCCCCAACAGTCAACACTACGTGTTAAGAGTCCGATTTGCGCGAGGTGTGGGAGGTGGGGCCGTACTAAGCCCAATGGTGTACATGTAGGTAAAGGTAAAACCGACGTCCGTCACATATGACAATTAAAATATCACAGTACTTGTTTAGGGGTTCAATTCAGAGAATATTTGCCAAGGGTATCGTTTTGTTTCCAAAATTTGTTAAGGGTAGGGTTTCACATGCAAATACTTGTTAAAGGGTGCATTTACAGAATATGGAAAACACTTGTTTAGGGCGCTTTTCGAGACCCCATGGTCGCGCATGGTATCCACTATTCAATGGATGTGCCCCCCCCCCGGGCTACTACTATAAAGGCCCACAACAACGGGATAATGAGACCATGGAGCTACAGTATAATAGCTCCATGATAAGACAAAGCCAATGACTCCTGCAACCGAAGAAAAGCAAACCATTGCTCGCAATACTGGATCCTTCATAAATTAAACCACCGTGACACACTATTATGTTATCCTTGTATTCTACATTTACTCCTTCCTTACGGTATTATGGCTTGGGGAAGTGCATTACGTTTGCTAATTAATATATTATTTATATTGCCAAAAGGAACTATTTGTACAGTGCGTCCCACACAAAACGAAACCGAGATTTACCGATGACTTATCATAACTTAATCATAAATAAAATAGACAAATGACCTACCAATGGAAAGCTTAGAATCTCCTCTTTAATCTGAAATAACTTAGATTATTCCTCATTCAGGCATGAGTGAGCAAAAATAATTTGAAGAAAGGATACCAAAAAAATATTTGGCGGGGGTATGTGAATTTCAAAAAGAAATTCACATGCCTAAAAAGTTCAATGTCTGCTCTTTCATTTGATAATTCAATCAGAGAAATTGGTCAAGAAGTAAAAAAGTCCTGTTCCCTCGAAAGAATGCTTGTATTTCCATGATGTCATTAGATAAACGTGTTTTCACCGGTTTCCCACAGAAGCTATCGCACGCTTAAAGGAGAAATATATTGATTATGAATATGGCCTTATTAATAATATATCAGTGGAAAGGTCATGATGTGGGGATTATCATTTGGTCTTTCAAAAATAACGAAAGTAATACATAAGGTGGAAATCGCAAATTAAAAACCGCTAAAATGCCTCTCCGAAATACGCCTCCCATCGGTCTCTGAATTGACTCGAATTTGATGACGTGTATGAGTGTACGAGAGACGTGATTGGCTCTCCCACGTCAAGCTCCATTACATGCAAAACCTGTTGCGAGGGTACGTTTTCTCCACACTGTCACTGAATACTTCGATCACGAAATGAAAGAAAACCCAGAAGTTTATCTTTATTTTGGATTTTCAAATTGATGATTTTAAAGATGAAGAGAATGATGATGATCGCCAACGCTGAATGGAGTAAGTCCTGCCCCTCTAATTGACCAATAAGGAGGTAAGAATGAAATTGGAATTCAAAATAAGAAATTTGAGAGTTGAATTAAAATATTTTGACCAATGGAAAAGGGCTTTGCCCTGTCCATCAAAAACAGTGACAGTGGAATTAGATCAGGTGACCAAAATATTATTATAGGATGGAAAAATAATAGCAAATACAAATATTTTTTCGGGAATAGAGGTGTGAGCTAGGTAGCTTGACTGAGTGTGGATGCAGTATAAAACCCCATGTTTTCCTTCCTCTTTGCACTTGCACTTGCATACATTTTATCCACGTCCCAGAGCATTTGCCACCCCCTCTCATTCTTCTTTCTTTTCTTTCTTCGTCTTCGTAACCAAATGGACTCCTGAAGAACCGGTTATTTAAGTTAAATCAAAGTTTGTCCTCTAACAGAAAGACACTTTTAAAATTTTGTCGTCTGTGTCTACAATTTGCCGAGTGTTAAACAGAGCAACGAACATGACGAAATATTGTGAATTGGCGAAGCAATAATCTTCAGTTCAAAAGCCTCAAATTCTGTTCTTGAAATTCAAACAACTGAACATGATGTATATCTTCTTTACTAATAAGTTCAGTAACGAACTGCAACAAGTTAAAGCGTTCCAAGTGATAGAGAGGAATGAACACATTTTTGTTGATCCTGGTGGAAACCTGTGGAAAAGGAGCTGGTGAACCGACCGTGGATTGATTGAGATGGAGGAAACGTCCGTCACATCGTAGCGAGGAACGTCGAGAGAATCCAGAAATCAGCTAAGTAGACAAGTTTCTTCATATAAAAAGGCCTATATAATTAGAACTATAAACATCTAATCATATAATACTACGAAATGCATTAAAAATTTAGGGCCCTCGGACTATAATAAAAAAAAAAAAATCCTTTCTCCCTGACCCTTACCTTTTCCCTTACTATCAGTTTGAGTGATGGTGTGACTGTAAATGTATGTTGAGCTCATAATTTAATGTGTATCTTGGGTAATACTAGAAAGTAAACCATGGTAATGGGTTTTGAGGAAACCAACTTTTGAGAAAACCAAGGAAGTGTAAGCATAAATTTTAGATATAATAAACAAACGACCAAATTAGATATTTAAATCCTTTGCGTTTATGTTTAATGTGGTCTTTGTGTTACCTAACCTCCCCCAGCTCGGCAGTGGTGAGGCGGAGCTTTTTCCCCTGAGCTAAACAGACCTTACCAAAAACCATTTCCCTGCCCGCCGGGATAAAGCCGCTGTCGAGGAGGGGTGGGGAGCGTTAGATATGGTACCATCTCCCCCCGGGGGGGGGGGGGGGCAGTCAAATAAATTGCTGTACACACGCGTGACAAAAAAAAAACGCGTTTGAAGGGGTGTTTTTCAGTTTTGGACGCGGTATCAAAAACACCGATTTTCACGAAAAATTGTGGTTTTGAAAGACTGGTCAATGGTCAATCGCGGGGTCAAACGTATTTAGGGTATGTTTTTCCCCCAAAGCTTTTGTTTAGACTAGCCAAACGCACTGTATTATCTAATTCATCAATGATGAATTACTTAACTCATCGGGAAACCCTTACTTATATTTACACTATGATTTCTTTTTATATTTATTATGTCACGTCAATGATTTGAATTTCAATGTAGATATTCCATTATAAATAAATATAGACTTTGCTTTGTAATCGCGTATTGTATTATTATGTTAATCTCTCTATATAGTTCCAATGCGATTACTATGTCAACTGTATATATTAGTGGAAGATAAAAACAGGTGATGCTCATCATTAGCATGCAACGAATACAAGATGATGAGTGTTTCTTACTATACTACTACCCCTTATGTCCACGAGTCAACATGAAATTGATCCAGAACCATACTTGTTCTTGTATATTTCCTTCCTCCGGTCTTCGGAGATCGGCGGCAAGCCGCAAAGTTCAGGTCCTTTCTTGATGGTGCTGTCGACATAGGTGGATTTTTAAGATGTATCTTAGGCAGTGACATGTCAGAGAGGAAGCAGAAGAGGAGGGCAGAGAGTGTGAGGGAAAGAGGATGGATGATGCAAGGATGAGGGGGTCATTTCCAGTGAAATCATTTAGGATGTGTGCAGGCAAGTCAAGGTTCTCAACATGCTGTAGTAAGTCCAGACGCTGCGTCAAAAGGACTGGACATGAGGCAAGAAAGTGGGTAGTGGTTTCTTCCTCTAGAGAGCAGAGCTTGCAGGTTGGGTCTGTGCTCTTCCCGATGGTGACTAGGTGTCGTTGTGTGGGATAAGTGGACGTAAGCAGCTGAGCGCGTAAGATCACAGCTGATCGAAGATGGGTCGATAGTGAAGAGGGGTAAAGTGACGATATCTTGGGGAGCATTGAGAGGTTACTCCTTAGGCTGAGGGATGAGAATTTCTCAATGCACACTCTGGCTTCTTCCATTTGGGCATCATACACTTTACTCCTGCACAGAGTTTTCCAGCGGTGGTATGAGAAGTCTTCAGATAGGAGAGAGGTGAGTGAGGGAAGGTTGTACTTAGAGAGCAGTTTATTCCAGTAGATGATAGTAGGAGTCTTGATGGAGAGGGCATGGAGGAATGAGCGAAATTCAAATCTACTATGGTCGATGTTGAAGAGCTGTCCTATCAGAAGGAAAGTGTTCAGTTCAATCTCGCGGGAGAGGTGAAGTAGGTCAGTTAACAGGAAGATAGAGATATTGGGGGCAGATCTCGGTAGACCCAAGAGTTTCTTGAAAAGGGAGTGTTGGGCAGAATCAAGTTTGTTGAGTGAGGATTGAGTGAAACACAGGAGCTGTGAGCCATAGGTCATTCGGGGTAGGCAGAAAGTTTTCCAGAGCTTCGCAAGGGTGTGGGGGAGGAAGAGGTTATTGCTGCTGTTGCTACCGATGATGGCGAAGAGGGTGTTGCATCCCTTGGTGATTATGTGTTGAGTGTGGTCATACGGGATGGTTGATTTGGTGATGCCAAGGTGGGGATGATGAGAGACCTCTCTGATTCTGTCACCGTCAATGAAGAATTGGCAGGATGGGTGGATGCTGCGCTTTGACTTGAAGATGAGGATGGCACTTTTTGAGGGATTGATAGAGTATTCCCAATGAGTGGCATATTCATCTTTCTAAAAAAGTTTCTAAGTTTTGATATTTCCAAACAAACAATATTGGCTTATAACGAAGCATGGTCAAAGTTGAGTGACCCTAAGTGCCCTCTGATTTTGACCATTTAACCCCATCTCGTGCGAAATTATCAGTAGTACTTAAATGCGCCCAAGTCCAAGTTTCATGAAATTGGTTCATATTCTTTCAAAGTTATGGTGACATGCCAAAAACGTAACCTTCGGTAAGAGGACGACACCGCCCCGTCGCCGCCGCCGTTCCAAAAAGTCTCGCTCTGATATGCAGGCAAAACACACAAAAACAGAAAAGGGCGGGGGGACCTTTACATTATACCAACCATTCATTCCATTAATCTAGACTCTGGATATTCAAATTTCAAGTCTTATTAGCAATCCATTAAAATTATTCATTCTTGTTTGGGGTATTGGCCTCGATCGGTATTTTGCCTTTGCCAATCCCTTAAAATTAAATCAAATGGATGTTGGTTTTACCCTTTCCTTTCGTCATGAAATCGATTTGTATGGATTGATTTGTTGTTTTTATTGTTCATACATTGCATTATACCTTTTGAATGGGCGTGAATAATATTGGTGAATTTGAATTGAAATATTGTACAGCGACATGCGAGTTACATCAACAAATTGAAAATCTCCAACGAAAGTGACAATTAAGTAGTTATTTTTATAAACAACACACGGGTCACAATGCATTATGGCTGTCATGGTAGTTATGAATTTCTAAAATTCATTTAGTATCACATTTATACAATTGTAACATCCCGACATTTAAGCGATGGGGACTTGCATTGTCTGCAATAGTGATGTCAATGTGAGGTAGACATAGTTGCAAAGAATAATCATTTTACTCAAATAGTTTTACAGAAATATACGTTTATTTCACGAAGATATATAACGGTGTACCATCTGTACAGTTCTGGGGTAAAATATACGTAGGTGAAACTCCATGGCCCGTATTCTGAAGTCAGGTTTAACTTAAACTCAGGTTTAAAGTTGTGGTTTAAGTATGGGAAGCCAAAAGTATCATTTTTTTATTAAGTTGAACGTTTCTTATGTTTACTGTGCTCTTTCCTGATTCATCGATGGTGAAGACAGTCATCTATTTATACTTTCTAGACAATCATGAATGATTTGAGAGCCAAGTGAGCTTAAGTATGATATCTCTATTGTTAGTGATTTATGTAACAATTGGCTTCCCATACTTAAACCACAACTTTAAACCCGAGTTTAAGTTAAACCCGACTTCAGAATACGGGCCCATGAATTCATGATAACTAATTGGAAAACAAATAGAACATTATCAAGAATAGCTTTTACTCATCAAGTAGCCAACTTGAAATTTTAATGACCTATATTTTTTTTAAAACTCATATCACTTCCTTATTATTGATCTAATGCCTGTATAAACGCTTCACCATGCACTCTTTACAATGAATGTGTAGGTGGAAAAAAGTTGTAATGTTTTCCCACCCACACATAGGTTAGATTCTGATTTGATAAGCCAGTTCCTAGTTCCACTTTGCGTATGATCAGAAGATTCTGCGCATGATCAGAGGAAGGTCATTGGTACTAAAGTGACATGGTGGTTTAAAATTCAATGAGATAAGCACCAACTTTGAGGTCTTGATTATTATGTTCTTTTGAATTGTGTTTTTCATTTACATCCACTAAAAAAAAAATGCGTCCACGAATGACTGGTATATTTCACAGTTTGCATAATATGCATATAAAGTAGAAATGCAACAAATACCTTCATAGTGTTCATTGATGTGCTATTCTTGTCACCAGGGCTCCGTAACACAAAGATAAGCGATCAATCGCTAAATGAACTGACCAATCAATATCAATGTTACACGCGCATTTGGTTTAAAATACTGACCAGGGACCAATAAGTGTTGTTATTTCATATTTGCAATTCATCGCAAACCTTTGTGTTACGGAGCCCTGGTCTATTCAATTTATTCATCCTGCTATGTCAGGGATGCATACGTAATATCTTGCTTTGAAATCTGCCTATAATAATGAAAGGTCATTTGACCAAAATTGTCCATGAAGTAACTACGAACTGGGGCCCGTAACACACAATTTAGCTTAGTCACAAAATAGCATAATTTTTGAAAAGCAAAAATGTGATAAAACTGCAATTATTGTGATTAATTTGGAAATACATCTAATAAAAATAATAGCAGAGGCAAAATATGAACCATGCATACTTAAACCATGAAGACTTGAGCATCTAATTGCTGAGAAAATCAAATTATGAATATATCATTTCATGACTAAAAAATCACATGGGGACAATGAGATGGGTATCCCCGGGATAGTAAATTTTGATAGTTTACGAAAGTAAACCACAATTGTTATCTTTGTAAAATAATGATAATTATACGTTTATTTATGGTTCCAAACATCATCAAAATATAGTTTAAATTATTTTTTTTTATTTTTTTACATACCGAAACACACGATTTGACAAATTCTTTGCATAAATTAGAGATAGAATTTATCAAAAATGTTGATAAGTGTTTGAAAACGACGAATACGAGTCCAGTTATGGATGACCTGCCGTGGTAGAATCTTTATCGATTCAATTACTTTACTATTTTAAAATGAGTGGTTTTGTTGCGTTTTACCAACAGTTTTGATAGTTTCTGTGCATAACAATTATTATTGAATGATCTATCACACCTGTTTTGCAATGTAATTTCAACTTCTATGAATGATTACGTAAGATTACAATTTTCAAATTTCGAGGCAATTTTGCATGTCATAGTCTACCCACGTGATGCCACTACGTCATTAAGAAAGAAGTTATGACAGGTTCGGAGGTGTCATAAATATTTAGTGAGGTTGTTGTACCCGATCTTGGTAAAGAGGGCTTCGTGAAACGGTTAGCGGACAAGTAGCTCACTATCTCCGATTTAGTCAAGAAGTTAGACTTATGACGGTGTTGAGAAACGGGCCCCAGGTCTTTTAAAACTAGCTAGTGGTTGCATGCGGTATACTTACCCTGTTCCACACGCTGCATCGAGTATCCTATGGCAGTTGTTACTTCTCAACACCCCCAGTAACCATTTCTTGTACTCCTCAGATCTTTCTGCCAAGGGACCGAGTTTCTGGACGGCATCTCCATCATCAAATGGA